>NC_080640.1:1087500-1213930 GCF_027579445.1 Ammospiza nelsoni
CAGGATCACAGAATCACTGCATAAATGTCTAAATCTTACTGCAAACAGGATCACAGAATCACTGTGTAAATATTTAAATCTTACCGGACACAGGATCACAGAATCACTGCATAAATGTCTAAATCTTACTGCAAACAGGATCACAGAATCACTGTGTAAATATTTAAATCTGCCTGCAAACAGGATCACAGAATCACTGTGTAAATATTTAAATCTTACCGGACACAGGATCACAGAATCACTGCATAAATGTCTAAATCTTACTGCAAACAGGATCACAGAATCACTGTGTAAATATTTAAATCTGCCTGCACACAGGATCACAGAATCACTCTGTAAATACTTAAATCTTACTGGACACAAGATCACAGAATCACACTAAATATTTAAATCTGCCTGCAAACAGGATCTCAGTCACACTGTATATTGTAGATTTATGTATATATATATGTATACGTATATATGTATAATCTATATATGTATAGATTATGTTGTAATCTGCTTGCAAACAGGATCACAGAATCACACTAAATATTTAAATCTCACTGCTAACAGGATCACAGAATCACACTGTCAATATTTAAATCTTATTGCAAACAGGATCACAGAATCACACTGTAAATATTTAAATCTTACTGGACACAGGATCACAGAATCACTGTAAATGTTGAAATCTGCCTGCACACAGGATCACAGAATCACTGTAAAAATATTTAAATCTGCCTGCACACAGGATCACAGAATCACTCTGTAAATACTTAAATCTTACTGGACACAAGATCACAGAATCACACTAAATATTTAAATCTGCCTGCAAACAGGATCTCAATCACTCTGTGAATGGTTAAATCTGCCTGCAAACAGGATCACAGAATCACTGTATAAATATTTAAATCCACCTGCAAACAGGATCACAGAATCACTGCATAAATATTCAAATCCTACTGGACACAGGATCACAGAATCACTGAGTGAATGTTTAAATCTGACTGCAAACAGGATCTCAGTCACAGTGGAAATGTTGAAATCTGCCTGCAAACAGGATCACAGAATCCCTTTAAGTATTTAAATCTGCCTGCAAACAGGATCACAGAATCATTTTAAATATTTATATCTGCCTGCAAACAGGATCTCAACCACAATGGGAATGTTTCAATCTAACTGTAAACAGGATCTCAATCACACTGTAAATGGTTAAATCTGCCTGCAAACAGGATGACAGAATCACACAGCGTAAATGTTTAAATCCTACTGGACACAGGACCACAGAATCACACTAAATATTGAAATCTGCCTGCAAACAGGATCTGGAGCTGTCAGGGGTGGCCCAGCAGAGCATCCCCAGCAGCAGTGCCAGCTGTGCCCTGTGAGAAATCAGTGCTCCATTTGTTTCTTGTCCAAGCAGATTTTTTCCTCAGATTCCATTTTTACCGAACAGCATCTCCCCCAAATCTCAGATGCAGGATTAAATCCATTGTTGGGTTTGTTTTAGGCACCACGTCGCAGACACCCATCCTTGAGGCCAGAGCATCCCAAATATCTGTGCAACTGTCACAGTTTCCCTGCCAAAATCCACAGTTATTCCCACTTTCCCAAATAAATCATACAGCAGCCAGCTCTGCACCCTTCCCAAGCTGCAAACAAAACCAGATTTGCAGCTGCCTTTCCGTGGAAAAGGATTGTCCAAGATAATTTTCCTCATTGATTTATTCCCTGAGGCTCAAACTCTTCCTGTTTAAAGAGGAAATTTTAACGTGAGGGGTGAAGCTGTGTAACCTGAGAATTTAGAGCTCAGCAGGGTTGTTTTCTAAATTCTAAACATTTCTGAATTCAAGTCCTAAGGCACAAGGAGACTCCAAACATTAAAACAGCAAACCCAGCCCAGGCCAGCTCCTAGAAATGATCTCTTTAAATCTCAGCTGAGTTCCTTGGCTCAGAGAGTGGGATGTGCTCTCCCTCTAGAGTTGCAGCTGGAGCCCAGAGCTGCAGTGCTTGTTGTTCTTACCCATTCAAACTGAGAAGTGGCCTTGAAAATCCATTTTTGCATCAAACCCTACCACCAGCATTTTACCCAGCCTTGACCAGGGGCCTGAACACATCCCAGAGCACCTTTTATCAAATAGCTGCTAGAAAATCACTCACAAACCCTCATATTTCCACCACTCCTATTTCCATGTTTCTCAGCACTCATTATCCTCAGCACATCTTCCTATTCACTTCTGCCATTGTGATACAATCAAGCAAATTCCCCCTGAAGAGGTTAATTAAAGCCCTCTCTGCTGAGAAAAGCTGCAGGATTGCAGGATCACTCCCTGGAACAGCACAGGAACAAAACGCATTTGCCTCGTGCCCATTCAAACATCTGAAGTGCAGGCAGGAAAAAGAGGAATAAATAAAAGCTCCCAGAAAAGGAGCTCTGCAGGAAGAGCCATCTGCTCCCCATGCCCCCGGGAAAAGCAGGAAATTTCCTTGCCAGGAGATGCAGCCAGCCCTGGGGCTCAGAGAGCCAGGACTGCCCTGTCCTGGCACTGGGGAATGCCAGGAATAATCTGGGATGCACCCTGGTGAATGATGCACAGGCTGCAGGGAATGCTGCCCTGGGAAACTGGGATGAGGGTCAGGGAGCCTGGCACCTCCCAGGGCTGCAGTTATTCCATGGTTTTATTATGTTGGCAGGAAATGGGCTGGAATTCACTGAATCACAGAATCACAGGGCTGGGAGAAACCTGCAGGATCATTGAGTCCAGTCCAGCCCCAATGTGATGGTGTTCACAGGAGTCTTATGTTGAGGGAAGAGACGAGGATCTGACTGCATGTTTCACAAGGCTGATTTATTACTTAATGTTATATATTATATTAACTATATATAACTATACTAAAAGAATAGAAGAAAAGGTTCTCCTCAGAATGCTGGCTAAGATAAGAGTAGAAAGGAATGATAACAAAGGTTTGTGGCTCGGCTCTCTGTCCGAGCCAGCTGACTGTGATTGGCCATTAATCAGAAACAACCCCATGAGACCAATCCCAGCTGCACCTGTTGCATCCCACAGCAGCAGATAACCATTGTTTGCATTTTGTTCCTGAGGCCTCCCAGCTTCTCAGGAGGAAAAACCCTAAGAGAAGGATTTTCCATAAAAGATGTGTGTGACACCCCAACCCCTCAACTCACCCCTGGCCCCCAGTGCCACATCCAGGCTTTGTTAAGCACACCCAGGGATGGGTTTCTGCACCACCTCCCTGGGCAGCCGTTCCAGAACTTTAAAAAAACTTTCAGTTAAACACTTTTTCCTGATATCCAACCTGTACTTCCCTTGAGGCTGTCCCTGTTCCCTGGGAGCAGAGCCTGGCCGGCCACCTTCCCCTGGGAATGGGATGATTGGGGAGCCTGGAGGAGGGAGCTCAGCCCATCTCTGCTCCACACAGCAGCTCCTGAAACACGGGCAGGCTGTCATCAGCAGGGTGACCCAGCCTGGAGCAACCAAGCCCGGCTTTAACTGAGCCCTGACCAAGGTGGCCCTGCCAGGACCTCTCCAGCCACTCTGCCAGGGGTACAGCGAGGGAAAGGAGCAAAATCCGACCTGCAAAACCGGCCTAAATAAACCCTCCCTGGCAATCTCCTGGGCATTAATCAAGACAGCATAAATGCTCATTTGGAGGGAGGGCAATTTGGCTCCACATGATCCAAACCCCACCATTTCCCCACACCCTAAAAGCTTTTCTAACTAACACAGCTTCTTAAACTGTCGTGTGCTGCCTCTAAACCATCTCAGCCACTAATCTCTCATGAAAGAATCTCTCTGCTGAAAGGGACTCTCAAGGCCGTGGCTAAAAATTCAATGATTCAATTATCTGGTAGCATTTTAATGAAGTTATTTCAAGAACATGGAATTGATGCCACCTGTGGAATATCTTTTGTATTTTTGATGAATTAGGGGCTTTTTCAGGTCTGAGATTGGTGTTTCCAGCAGCCCTTTTGTGCAGTTATTTACCATTCAGCTTAATTACAGCATCCTGCAAGCTCAGCTGTCAGCCCTGACGTTATATAACCCTCTTTAAAAGAAACAGATTATTTAATACAGGGATTGGAAACTGTGACAAAAATCCAGAGAATGAAACAGAAATTTATCTTTCGGAACACATTTTCATTACCCCATAAATTTCCCTGCAAGCTTTGGGAGGCAAACAGGACTCTGTTGAATTTATGGAACCATGTTATTCCAGTTATATAATGGAATAAAGGATAAAAGTCCGTTTGATCCCTGTGTTCTAACACGAGGTTTCTAAAAGAGTTCCCAAATGCCAAGTGCAGTGTTAGCTTTACACAATTGGGTTTGTTGAGACTGATGATACATCTTTTAATTAAAAAATGGAGAAATTAAATATCGAAATTTAATGCCAAAATGAATATCAAAACAACAAACCCCATCTTCATTTCCACTGTGTAATAACTTAATTCAGATTTCTCTGACAGAATAAAAGTTTTAAAAGTGAGGGTAAAACTTGGGTTGTTCAAAATGCCGTCCTGCAATGTCAGGTATTTTCATTTCCCACCAGTGGAATGATGAAGGGTTTTCCCCTCAGTTAAACTAACACAGGATGTGCCCTCTCACCCTGGGATCAGTGAAATCCCTTCCATCAGGGATGAGAAATCTCCCAAATAAACTGGAGGGTTGCACAGCTGAGGAAGAGGAGGGAAAAAAGGAGGGCAAAGAGAGCGTTTGTGTTGGTTTTCAGCTCCTCAGGAATTGATTCACACTTGACCTGAGAGAATATGAATATTAAAACTGCATGAAGTAGGCAAAGAAAAAACCCACAAAATGCCAGAGTTATAAGAGGAAGCGCCGAGTAATAAATGGGAAATAAAAAGCCATTTAAGTGGCTTTAATGCTGAATTGAGTCCTCATGAAGGTTTATTAATGAGCTGAGGAATTCCTGCATTAAATTCATATTCAGGCAAAGCTTCCATGCAGGAGGGTCCTGCAGTGCCAGGCTGCTGCTTCCCACAGGGAGAACCCCAGGAAAAACCCTGAACTGCCCTGATTCAGTGGGATTTCTCTGGAAAAAGAGCCTGGAACAGAGCAGGACAGGCTGCAAGAGCAGGAGGGAGACAGGCCGGGAGCTCCTGGGTGGGAAATGCTCCTCAGAGTGATTCTGTGGCATACAAGTGAAGATATTGTTTTAAAAAAGGCCGTATAAAATCAGGTCTTGCTCTACTGAATTACCAGCTGAGCCTGCAAGTTCCCATTAAAAAAAATCAGAAAAATAGAAAGTCAATTAACACAACAAAATATTCTTGTAAAGAAAGATAATAGAAATCTGTAATAACAGAAGATCTGACCCGTGAGAATCCACAAAGAAGATATGTAAACACCTGTAGATAAAGTCTTAACATGTACACAAACAAAACCTTCTACACACCCCACAGACACAGATAACAGTGCAGACACCCCACAGACACTGATAACAGTGCAAATACCCCACAGAGACACAGATAACAGTGCAGACACCCCAGAGACACCCCAGAGACACTGATAACCGTGCACACACCCCAAAGACACCCCATAGACACAGATAACAGTGCAGACACCCCAGAGACACAGATAACAGTGCAAATACCCCACAGAGACACAGATAACAGTGCAGACACCCTACAGACACCCCACAGACACTGATAACCGTGCAGACACCCCACAGACACTGATAACAGTGCAGGGACCTCAGAGACACCCCAGAGACACAGAAAACAGTGCAGACACCCCAGAGACACCCCAGAGACACCCCAGAGACACTGATAACAGTGCAGACACCCCACAGACACCCCAGAGACACAGATAACAGTGCAGACACCTCACAGACACCCCGCAGACACTGATAACAGTGCAGACACCCCAGAGACACTGATAACAGTGCAGACACCCCATAGACCCAGATAACAGTGCAGGCACCCCACAGACACCCCAGAGACACAGATAACAGTGCAGACACCCCAGAGACACTGATAACAGTGCACACACCCCGCAGACACTGATAACAGTGCACACACCCCACAGACACCCCAGAGACACAGATAACAGTGCAGACACCCCAGAGACACTGATAACAGTGCACACACCCCGCAGACACTGATAACAGTGCACACACCCCACAGACACCCCAGAGACACAGATAACAGTGCAGGCACCCCACAGCCAGGGCAGGGGGTGGCTGGGGAGGCACCTGGGGTGCCAGGCAGCGCCATGGATGGCAGGGACAGCTGGGGTGCCAGGCAGCGCCATGGCAGGGCCCCCTGCCCCTGTGCCAGGCTGCTCCCACCCGTGCAGGCCGCCGCCAGGCACCCAGCCCCATCATTCCTGTGGCACCAGACACGGGGGATGTGTGGGTGACCCCCTGAGGGGCCTGGGGCAGGCAGGAGCTGCTGAGGCAGCTTTTCCCTTTTCCCCGAGGGCACAGCGCATTTCTGAGATCAGCGGTCGCCCTGTGCAGTGCTGAGGGCTGATCATTCCTGACTGAACGGGGTCCTGCTGACTCCAGCTGACAAGGGTGTCATCCAGGGAGGCAGATGTCACCCTGAGTCCCTGGGCTGTGACAGCCTCTGCCAGGGCCCTCAGGCCTGCCACAGCCCCAGCCATGCTGATCGTGCCAGCCAGGGCGTGTGGGACAAATCCCAAAATCCCTGGGGCTGGAAAAGCCCTCCAGGATCATCCAGTCCCAGCTGTGCCCGTCCCCACCGTGTCCCCAGCTCTGGGTGCCACCTCCAGGGATGTGACAGTGTTCCAGGATGAGGGAAGAGAGGATCTGACTCCATGTTACACAAGGCTGATTTATTATTTTATGACATATATTACATTATAACTATACTAAAAGAATAGAAGAAAGGATTTCATCAGAAGGCTGGCTAAGAATGGAATAGCAAAGAATGATAACAAAGGTTTGTGGCTCGGCTCTCTGTCCCGGCCAGCTGACTGTGATTGGCCATTAATCAGAAACAACCCCATGAGACCAATCCCAGCTGCACCTGTTGCATCCCACAGCAGCAGATAACCATTGTTTGCATTTTGTTCCTGAGGCCTCCCAGCTTCTCAGGAGAAAACATCCTAAGGAAAGGATTTTCCATAGAAGATGTGTGTGACACAGGGATTCCTGGGACACCTCCAGGATGGGCACTCCAACCCTCCCTGGGCACTTCCAACCCTTTACAGCCCTTCCCATGAAGGAACTGGTTCCAGTACCCACCAACGTGAGCCTGGTTCCTGGATCAGGCAGAGCTTAAAAGGAAATCAAGTGTGGCATGGTTTTAATTCCAGCCCTGCACAGCCAGCCTGGCACCAACCAGCTCCTCGTCCATCTCTGAGGGAAATGAAAAGTCAGAAAGGGCTTTTTGCTTGGAACTCTTTGATCTTTGTTCCTTGGCCTCATCTGAGGGAGATCTCCTGCCAGGGTCACCCAGCAACAGCAGTGAGGGCTAGGTGCTGAAAAAACAGGCACCATTTTTTTGTATAAAATATTTAATATAAAATATTTTATATTATAATATTTATATTATAATATTTTATATAAAATATAAACTATAATATTACATTATAATATAAAATATGTATAATATAAAATATTTATATATTATGAAATAAAATATAATATTATCTATATCTATTTGTATTATATTTTATAAAAAGTATACAAAATTTATATCATATTAATAAAATTTTAATAATATTATCAATATTATAATATATAAATATATATTATAATAAAAATTAATATTAAAATATTCTTTTATATTCTCTTAAATCTGCATTTCTTTATTCCAGAATGGTTGAGAGGGACTGCAAAGCCCATCCCATTCCAGCCCTCCCATGGACAGCGACACCTTCCACTACCCCAGGGTGCTCCAAGCTATTAAAAACCTGAATTATTTCCATATCCTGTGTGACTTAATGAACTTGACAAACACGTAAATCCCAGGGTGAACAAAAACTGCCCCAGAGCAAACCAAATATTTCCCAAACTTGACTTAAGCAGCAAGGTCAGAATGTGGACATGGCCTTGTTGATGTCCCTTGGAAATGATGGATTTTGACATCCCAATGTGAGGATTCATTTCTTACCCTGCAAAACCCCACGTGGCACCCGACACAAACAGCTCATTCAAGCAGGGACCACTAAAAATGCAAACAAATAAAACAAGGAGCCCTGAGAACCAGACAAAGGTGTGCTGAGAATACAGAAACTGCACCCATAAAGCCACTCTTAAAACCACATATAAATAGCCTGTGACTTAACTTGATACATCTATAATAGATAAATAATAAGGGTTTTAAACTCACTCATGGCTGAGCAATCAAGGAGAAAGCCACTCCTGAAGACTCAGGGCTACCAGAACTCCCTGCCACACATTTTAAAAGCAAGCAGCAATTAGGGAGTTGCCTGATCAAAGCTTTTAATGCTGAATTTTCAAAGCAATTTGTAACCATTAAGCAAATGTTTCAGCTCATGGGCAAGGCAAACATGGCTGTGCAGCTTCACTGAAGAGTTAAATTTGAGTAAAAGAGGAAAATGAAACTTCCAGGGTTATGCAAAGAATTTGCATCATCTGAACCAGAGCATAAAGCCCCAATTTGTCCTTTTCTGCCTTGAAGAGATGTGGAAGCTCCTGCCCTGCTGCAATTGTTTTTGTGATAATATTTGCATTATTTCATCAAACAGGAGAAGAGCCACACTTTGAAATATCAGCACCAGTCCAGAAAACCATTATGAGAAGCAATTACTGCAGGTTACTGATTTGGAGCATCAGGGGAGATGGATTAACTTTGGATTTAAATTTAAAACAAGAATTCTGCTAGACCCTGCGCATCAGATTAATGCTGATAAAGCTCTGGAGGGGTTTGGCCCCTCTGGGCTGGACAGGAGGGTAAAACCAGAGTTGTGTTGGGGGTAAAACCAGAGTTGTGTTGAGGGTAAAACCAGATTTGTGCTGAAGATAAAACCAGAATTGTGTTAAGGGTAAAACCAGATTTGTGCTGAGGGTAAAACCAGAATTGTGTTAAGGGTAAAACCAGAATTGTGCTGAGGATAAAACCAGAATTGTGTTAAGGGTAAAACCAGAATTGTGCTGAGGATAAAACCAGAGTTGTGCTGAGGGTAAAACCAGAATTGCGTTAAGGGTAAAACCAGAATTGTGTTAAGGGTAAAACCAGAATTGTGCTGAGGATAAAACCAGAGTTGTGCTGAGGGTAAAACCAGAATTGTGTTAAGGGTAAAACCAGATTTGTGCTGAAGATAAAACCAGAATTGTGTTAAGGGTAAAACCAGATTTGTGCTGAGGGTAAAACCAGAATTGTGCTGAGGGTAAAACCAGAATTGTGCTGAGGGTAAAACCAGAATTGTGCTGAGGATAAAACCAGAATTGTGTTAAGGGTAAAACCAGATTTGTGCTGAAGATAAAACCAGAATTGTGCTGAGGGTAAAACCAGATTTGTGCTGAGGGTAAAACCAGATTTGTGCTGAGGGTAAAACCAGAATTGTGCTGAGCCCTGAGGAGGGTGGGCCTGACTCTCCCAACATCACCTTTGGAATGCCTGAGGCTGCTCATCCCCCAGGAACCGCCTGGAATTGGGTGTTTAGTGAAGGAAAAGCTGTGGGAGAGGCTTAGGAGCAGCTTGGGAACCACTCCCAAGAGAAAAAATTCCAGTTTAGCCAATATCCAACTCCAGGTGAAACGTGGCACAAAGTTCTCAGGAAACTGGGGGTTATCTTCAGCTCTGGGGTTGGTGGGAGCAAACAAAGCTCCTGAATCCCCAAAACCCAGGTTGAGACCAAGGATTTGCCATTTCCTTACATGAATCCAAGGCCAGATCCAGGTTCAGATCAGGATTTACCATTTTCCCAGGTTCATACCCGGATTTGCCATTTCCTTACCTGAATCCAAGGCCAAATCCAGGTTCAGAGCAGGGATTTGCCATTTTCCCATGTTCAGATCAGGATTTGCCATTTTCCTGTCTGAATCCAAGGCCAAACCCAGGTTCAGATCAGGGATTTACCATTTTCCTGTCTGAATCCAAACGCAGGTTCAGAGCAGGATTTACCATTTTCCCAGGTTCAGATCAGGATTTGCCATTCCCCTATCCGAATCCAAGGCCAAACCCAGGTTGAGACCAAGGGTTTACCATTTTCTTACCTGAATCCAAGGCCAAACCCGGGTTCAGATCAGGGTTTGCCATTTCCCTGCCTGACTCCAAGGCCAGCCCCAGGAGCTGGGATGTTCCTGCAGGGCTCTCCCAAATCTCCCTGAACCCATTCCCGAGTTCCTGCCTCTGGGAAGGTGAAAATCCGTGTTTTTTCCACTTAGGAACATTGTCCAGGCTCTGGCTGGGTGTGCTGGTGCCCAGGCAGGCAGGAGTGGTGTCCCTCTGCCCTGGAGGGGACACTGCCAGATGTGGGCACAGCTGCTGGCCCATCTGGAGGGAGCTGCAGGAGGTGGGGCAGGGACAGCTCCTCAGCAGGAATCTGGGAATTTTGGAGTCAGGGAGGCTGGGAAAATTCCCTAAAATCCATCTGGAAGGACACCTCACCTGCAGGGTCTGCGGTTCTGGTGAGCTTCCAGCCAAAGAAAGGAGCTGAGTTTTGGGCTAAGGGCTGGAGTGGGGGGATGTGCCCAAATCCCCCTGAGCAGCTCCCTGACGTGGAATTCTGTGACAAATCTCCGCTACCTGAGGAGAAGCACACCCAGACCCAAAGGAAGGTTCTCATTCTCCACAGAGAGAATCCCAGAGCTGGGAACTCTGTCCCAGAGATGCCCACAGGTGTGGTCCTTGGAAAGGGAGGGAAAGGAGGTGAAAATCCCTGGGCTGGCAATGCCACCATGAGGAGCCACCTCCATGAGGAGCCTCCTGCTCGTGCTGGGTCCTGCAGCGGGAGGAGGAAAGGCCACCAGGAGTGAGGAGTTACATGGAGATTACTGCAGAAAATAACTGGATTCCACCTAAATGGAGGGGTGTGACCCTCAAACATCATCTCAGAAAAGAGAAAAGCCCATCCCATCCCAGCCCTTCCATGGGCAGCAGCACCTTCCACTGCCTCAGGTTGCTCCACGCTGTTAAAAACCTGAATTATTTCCATGTCCTGGTTTCTCTAGCTGATCCTTCAGGTGTGAACACATCCAGCTGCTCTGGAAAAACACTGAAAATTAAAAAAAAAATAAAAGTAAACACTCAGATTTCAGAGAATCCCAGAGTGGTTTGGGTTGGAAAGGACCTTAAAACCCCCCCAGTGCCACCCCCAGCCATGGCAGGGACACCTCCCACTGTCCCAGGTGCTCCCAGCCCCATCCAGCCCCTCTCCAGGTCTGGCTGGGCATGAATTTCACAGCAGAAATATTCATTTTTTCAATGAGCATGCAAAAATGAAAAGGATTAGTGCTTAATAGATGATCTTTCATCATCTGAATTTTAAATGCATTTTAGAGCAGCTTCATTATCTGCTCAGTGGAGCTTTATTTGTAGCAATGCTTCTCCCAGCAGTCCAGGGAGGGGTCAGCAGGAAAAATGGGATTTGCTGGGAATGTAATTGCCCAGGAAAGCAGAACAAAGTAAATTGTGGGGCTGGAGGAGTTATCACCAGCTTCAGGCAGCCAGAAAGGGGCCAGGGATGGACAGAGGGGCCAGCATTCCCAGGGCAGAATTCCTGAATTCCTGTGGGGTGGAGATGCAGCATTCCCAGGGGAAAAAATCCTGAATTCCTGTGGGATGGAGATTGAGGATAGAGATCCAGCATTCCCAGAGGAGAATTCCTTTGGGATGGAGATCCAGGATGAAGATCCAGCATTCCCAGGGCAGAATTCTTGAATTCCTGTGGGGTAGAGATTGAGGATAGAGATCCAGCATTCCAGAGGAAAATTCCTTTGGGATGGAGATCCAGGATGAAGATCCAGCATTCACAGGGGAGAAATTCCTGAATTCCTGTGGGGGGGAGATGCAGCATTCCCAGGGGAGAATTCCTGAATTCCTGTGGGATGGAGACCCAGTATTCCCAGGGGAGAGAGCAGAATTCCCCATCCACGGAGCTTCTCCCCGTTGGGAACACAGCAGTGCCAAAATGAAGCTGCTGGAAAAAAAGAGGGAAGGGAAAAGAAGGTGGTGGGAAAAGCAGCACTGAAATGTGGGGTGGGAGAAGGGAAAATTCTGCAGGAACCTGCAGGAATCTGCAGCTCCAGAGTTCGTTTCTGAGGGTAAATCAGGATCACAGTAAAGAACTGCAGGAATCTTCCCTTTGGAACACGCAGGGTTTGGTTTTCCTGCGGGATTTGTGTGAACCCAATGAAATGAATATTTTATGGGTACCTGTGGAACCCAGTCCTGCCCTGAAGCACACACACGTGCTTTAGAGTCTCAGTTTTCTTCAAACGTTCTCTCCAGTTGGGTTTGCTCTGGGCATTTTTGAGTTTGTTTTGGGGGCTGGAGTTTGTTTTGGGAGTTTGAGGTGTTTTGGGGTTATTACATTAAAACTATACTAAAAGAATAGAAGAAAGGATTTCATCAGAAGGCTGGCTAAGCTAAGAATAGCAAAGAATGATAACAAAGGTTTGTGGCTCGGCTCTCTGTCCCAGCCAGCTGACTGTGATTGGCCATTAATCAGAAACAACCCCATGAGACCAATCCCAGCTGCACCTGTTGCATCCCACAGCAGCAGATAACCATTGTTTGCATTTTGTTCCTGAGGCCTCCCAGCTTCTCAGGAGAAAACATCCTAAGGAAAGGATTTTCCATAAAATAAAAGATGCCAGGTCCTGTGCTTTGGTTGGTGCCATAAAACCCAGCCTGGGATGAGGGGGAGGCAATGACAGTGAGGAGCTGAAATGACTACAGGGTTTTTTACACTCTTCCCTGGAATTATTCCCACCCTGGAAAATGAAGCAAGTTTTGCCATCTGCCCACAAACCTCTCTCTGCTTCCAGCTCTGACTTGGCTGCTGGTCTCCATAAATCTCAAGTTCCTATGGAAATCACAAGGATCCAGGGGATTAAATAAAGGTGGGTGAGGGCACCGCAAAGCTGGTGTGGGCTGGCAATTCTCCACCTGCTTCCTGAGGCACAGGGGCTGGGAAAAGAGAATGGACAGGAGAGAAAATTCCCACCGCAAAAGTGCTCCAAATGGCCTGGAAAAACAAGGCTTTTCTTTTTTCTCCCTTTGGAGAGGAGGGATGGCTGCAGCAAATAAATGGTGGAGGAAACTGCCTGGAGTTAATTACTTATCCTGTTTATTGCTGCGCTGCAATCAGCCCGAGCTGCTTTCCAGACATCCTCTTAAATCCAAGGAAACAAACAGCAGCAAGGATCTGGGAAATGAAAATGGCCCCAAAAATGCAGGCTGAGTGTCCTGCAGACAGCGCAGGGACAGGGACAGCTGCTCAGGTGGGACAGGGTTCTCCAGATGCTTCATCCAGGATCGCGCCTGGGTCTCAGCGTGCAACCCCAGCCAGCCAGGGCATTCTGTCTGCTTGGGAAACAAGAATAAATCAGGGTGGGTTGTTTGCTTGTTTCCCTCTGAGGGACCTGGTTTCTGTGCTGGATTTCATTTCCTGCAGATATTGGGGCAAAGCCTTGTCCATCTGTCAGGGAATCTTGGAATGAGCTGATGCTGAAACCAAAGCACTGCCTCTTCACATTGTCACCTTCTCCACAAACCACCCCACAATTATCCCATTACTGCTTCTCCAACACCAGCAATTCTTCTCTCCTCTTATGTGCCTTCATCACATTCACACCTGGAATTATGTGAATTTTCTCTCTTGTTTTTTTTTGTAAAAATTGCGGAGAGAAGCCACTTTGAGCTGGATTAAGCAGAGCCTGGACATTGGAGCAATTCCAGAGCAGGAAAATCCAAGGACCATGAATTTTCCAGGGTCTTGGAGAATATTTCCATGTCTGTGACAAAGGGAGCCTGTGGGGCATGCTGAGATAATAACAATAACAACAACAACAACAACAACAATAATAATAATAATAATAATAATAATTTTTAAACACCCCCAAAACCCCCAATTAATTTCCAAACCCTTTTGTTCTTCCACCAGTTAAACCCCAGCTTTCTCTACCCAAATCCCTCACTTCTGATCCAGGCTCTGATATCAATTTGCTCCAAAAAAAAAAGAACAAACATTTTGGGAAGCCTGACCCCCCCCAGGCACCCCAATGGCCCCGTTTCATCTGCTGCATTATCGAACTCCATTGCAATTATTGGCTTTATTTCATATTTTAATGTAATTACACTCGGCCTTTGCTCTAATAAATGCCTGAACCAGGAATTCAGACAAGAAATTCAAACACCCTGACCCTGCTGAGGAGAAATGCTGAGAGACAGATGATGGTGCTCACACAGCTCTGCTCCCAAATCAATACAGAATACATTCATAAATTAACAATCACTCCAGAGTCAAACACTCATTGCTGGAGGAACACTGCATAATTAAACCACGGGAATGAATAACTAATTAAAATTTAATTTCCATTTTTGGTTCCTTTTTTAAGCCTTTGGTTAAAAAATTAGCTTGGCTACCTGACTTTATTTCTGCTGGAGGTTACCCTGGTCGTGACTCCAAACATGGCAGGTTTTAACTGGATTTGGGCCATTACTTGGGAAAGGGAAAAGGGGGAAAAGGAAAGGATAAGGGGAAAGGATAAGGGGGAAAGGATAAGGGGAAAGGGAAGGGAAAGGGAAAGGGAAAGAGGAAAGGAAAGGGAAAGGGAAAGGGAAAGGAAAGGGAAAGGGAAAGGGAAAGGGAAAGGGAAAGGGAAAGGGAAAGGAAAGGAAAGGAAAGGAAAGGAAAAGGAAAGGAAAGGAAAGAAGAAAGGAAAGGAAAGGAAAGGAAAGAGAGAAAGGAAAGGAAAGGAAAGGAAAGGAAAGGAAAGGAAAGGAAAGGAAAGGAAAGGAAAGGAAAGGAAAGGAAAAGGAAAGGAAAGGAAAGGAAAGGAAAGGAAAGGAAAGGAAAGGAAAGGAAAGGAAAGGAAAGGAAAGGAAAGGAAAAAAGCGAAGGGGAAAAGGGGGAAGGGGAAAGAGGGGAAGGGGAAAAGGAAAGGGGAAAAGGAAAGGGGAAAAGGAAAGGAAAGAGAAAAAAAAAAAAAAAGGTGAAAGATATCCCCCAGAAAACTATCCAGAGTACAAATGAGCTGCAAAAGCTAAAAGCAAAGCCCTGCCAGGCAGCTGTACACAGGCCAGAAGCAGGACAGGCCTGGAGGCAGGGTTGGGATGCTGTTGTCCAGGGAAGAAGTTAATGATATTCCTTACACCAAATGCGCTTTATCATAACCCTGGCTGAGTTTGCACAGGTACAAAAAGAGTTTGCTCAATTGAGATGACACGGGGGGTTTTATTGAGATAATAAAAGGAACTATCAGGAAAAAGAAAAGATAGATCCTTGCTGGAATCAATCAAAAAGCCTTGAAGAGACTAACAGAAAAGCCAAGTGAGTTTGCCTGCCAATTCAGGAGTTTAAAGGAGGCAGGAAAATACATTTCAATTATGCAATCAAAGATCACTGAACAATCCAAAGGCTATAAAAACAGGGCTGAAATATTAAAATAGATAAATCTGAAATAACCCCAAAGACAGGCAGCTCAATAAAGACAACAGCAGTGAGAAGTAATTACAGGGGGAGAAGTGAGCAGCTTGTGAATGAGTTCCCTGGGCCTTGGCCACTGGATCTGGGCAGGAATAAAAGGAATAAAAAGTGCAAGAAGGAGAAAAGCAGTAAAGTACCAGGGAGGTTAGGATGGATTTAACAGGAATATTGGTGACAAGTGAATGGGAGGTGTGCCCTGTGGGAAGGAGCTGGAGCATGAAGAGGGAAAGGACAGGTGAAGTTAAAAGTAATACTGAGAATTAATGGGAATTAGAGAAGGAAAATTGTTTATCTTGAGAAGATAACAAAATTCTGATATGCAGGGAAACTTACAGGCATGGAAAATTGAGGATTTTTACAGAGGACACAAAATTCCTTCTTCCTGGGTGTTGATTGAATGGTTTTTGGTGCAAATCTGGCATTCCCTGGTTTCCAGGTTGTCTTCAGTATTTCCTCCCTGTGGGTTTTGTATTCCAAGGATCTCCCTGCCCCTCTGGTGGCTGCTGGGGTGGATTTTGTTATAGAATTATGAGTTTGCAGGTCACAGGTCACAGCACATCACATCCAGGACAGTGATGGAGCTGTTGGACAGTGATGCAAAATTCACTTTTATCAGGAATAGGAAAAGTCAACCTCAGAGCTGGAGTTTGGGAGCACAAACATAAAACAAGGGATCTCAGGCCCACAAAATTCACTCCAACTTTGAATTTTGATCAGGAACTAGAGGGAGACAGCTCAGATGTGCAGGGAGAACCTTGGCTCCCCCACAGCAGGAAAATTCCCTTTTTTACATCAATGTGCAGGGAGGACCTTGGCTCCCCCACAGCAGAAAAATTCCCTTTTTTACATCAATGTGCAGGGAGGACCTTGGCTCCCCCACAGCAGGAAAATTCCCTTTTTTACATCAATGTGCAGGGAGGACCTTGGCTCCACCACAGCAGGAAAATTCCCTTTTTTACCTCAGTTTTGTAGGAAGTTGAGGCCATTTTCTCCCCTGCAGAGTGCCCTGGCTGGGGATGCTGCGCACTTCACAGTCTCTGAAAGGCTGTTAAATCACAAACCAGATTTGTTTCACCCATGAAGGAACAGCCAGGCAGGGGGTGGGAGCTGCTGTGATCCCAAATCCCCTTTTCCAGCCCCAACCCCAGGCTGCCCCTCCCGAGCTGAGCAGAATGCACTAAAGCAGCAACTCCTCGCATTTGGACTAATGAAAATCTGGCTACACTGACTTAAGGCAATTCGCAGTTGTTAAATTTAATTTCCCATCAATAAATATAATTACCTAATTCAATTTCTGCCTCTTAATAAAAATGGTTTCCAATGTCGTTAGAGCCTCAATCCCCAATATCTGAGGCTGCTCAGGATTATGGGCTGTGTAAATACAATTTCTGCAAGCAGATGGATTTTCCATGCAGATGGAGAAACACAAATTGGAATCAGTGGCTCTGGCAGCTTCCAACACCTTCAACCTGAAAAAAAGAGAAACAATAAAATTACAGAGGTTTTTTTTCCCTCTATCTTGCTGAGAAGGGAAAAGCTCTGCTTGTGCCTTCTTTAATTTGACAAGGCTTAAGATGTTCCTTTTCAGGGATTTAATTAGCTAAAATATATCCCCAGCAGAAAAATTAGGAGTGTCCTCGAGGTTTATTTGACGCTCTGCAAACACTGGAGCTCCCTCTTGAAAGGGAAATTTCCTGCCTGGATGATGGTGCAGGTTTTAATGAAGCCACTTGACCACAGCTCTGGGAGCCAGGAGAGGATTTTCCTCACAGATCTGTGTCAAAATGTGATAATGGTAAAAGGCCTTGAGCTGCACCAGGGGGGTGAGGTTGGGTAATGGGAAATTTCCTCATTTCTGCATGGAAAGGGTTCGGGCACAGGGAACTCACATCCCAGAGGTGTCCAAGGAATGGGTGGCTGTGGCACAGGGATGGATGTGGTGGAGTTTGGGTTGGAGGAACCCCAAATTCCCCCAAGTGTCACCCTGCCATGGCAGGGACACCTCCCACTGTCCCAGGTGCTCCAGCCCCAGTGTCCAGCCTGGCCTTGGGCACTGCCAGGGATCCAGGGGCAGCCACAGCTGCTCTGGGCACCTGTGCCAGGGCTGCCCACCCTGCCAGGGAACAATTCCCAATTCCCAATATCCCATCCAGCCCTGCCAGGAACAATTCCCAATTCCCAATATCCCACCCAGCCCTGCAGGGAACAATTCCCAATTCCCAATATCCCACCCAGCCCTGCCAGGGAACAATTCCCAATTCCCAATCTCCCACCCATCCCTGCCCTCTGGCACTGGGAGCCATTCCCTGTGTCCTGTCCCTCCATCCCTGTCCCCAGTCCCTCTGCAGCTCTCCTGGAGCCCCTTCAGGCCCTGCCAGGGGCTCTGAGCTCTCCCTGGAGCTGCTCCTGCCCAGGTGAGCCCCCCCAGGTGTCCCAGCAGAGCTGCTCCATCCCCTGAGCATTTGGGGCCTCCTCTGGATTCCCCAGCAGCTCCAGGTCCCTCCTGGGCTGGGCACTGCAGGTGGGGCTCACCTGGGCACACAATTCCCCTTTCCTGCTGCCCACAGGTGTCACAGACATCTTCTATGGAAAATCCTTTCCTTAGGATTTTTCCTCCTGAGAAGCTGGGAGGCCTCAGGAACAAAATGCAAACAATGGTTATCTGCTGCTGTGGGATGCAACAGGTGCAGCTGGGATTGGTCTCATGGGGTTGTTTCTAATCAATGGCCAATCACAGTCAGCTGGCTCGGACACAGAGCTGAGCCACAAACCTTTGTGATCATTCTTTGCTATTCTACTCTTAGCCAGCCTTCTGATGAAATCCTTTCTTGTATTGTTTTAGTATAGTTTTAATGTAATCTATATCATAAAATAATAAATCAGCCTTGTGAAACATGGAGTCAGATCCTCGTCTCTTCCCTCATCCTGGGACCCTGTGAACACGGTCACACACAGCTTTACCTGGACACAAGATCTCTCCTTGGCCACAATTTCCTCCCTGTGTCCCATTTCCAAGGCTGTGCAGAAGTTCCCACTCCAGGGATCGATTTTGAGCCTCAGCTTGGGAACTGCACCAACATTCATGCCCTGAGTGACTGAGAGGCCCTGGTGCAGCAATGAGGTGAGAATCCATCACTGCCACGGCTGCCACCTGCAATCCCAACCACTCCTGAGCACCTGGAGAGCAGGGGAATAGGGAAAAATGGGAATGAAGGCAGCCTTAAAAAACTAAACCCGAGAAAACTTTGCAGAATACAAATCAGAGCCCAGCCACAGCTGGTGTGGAGCTTTTAATTGCTTTTAAGGGAAGCAATTCCCCGTGGGCTGGGAAGATGGGACAGCTTGAGGTCTGAAGTCATTTACCAAGTCTATTGTTCTGAGGTGCCTTCAGGCAGAATCACTTCTCTCTTTGCTGGGCTTTTTTTCTTTTTTTTTTTAATATTGTTTAGCTGTGGGAAGCATCATTCCAGCCCGCCATGTGCACATTTGTGTTGGCTTTGCTGGCAATTCGGCCGGTTCTGGAGGGATGGGGGATGCTCCAGCAGGGCAGGGATCTGTGGGCACCCGGCTGGGCTGGCTGGGGCAGAGACCCCTCCAAACCCCACTGCAGCTTCCCAGCCTCCATTCCCTGTGCTGGGAGTGCATTTTCCAGCTGAACTAAAATGCTGTTTGCTCCTTTTCCATCACAGGGAGCTCGGTGGGGAGCTCCAGCAGGGAGGAAAAGGATGAATGCACGTTTTGCCACCCAAATTCCAAAGAGAATCTTTGCCTGTCCCATTTCTCTCCCTGCACAAACGTTGCTCCCTTCGTGCTCTCTCTCCCCATTCCCAGGCACTGGGCCCAGATTTTCCACATCCCAGATTTTCACTTGGAAAATCAGACTCCAGGCTCAGCCTCAAGCACAGTCCAGATAGAAATGGTGAAAGCGACCCCAGGAAAACCAGGAGCCTGGGAAAGAAGGTTGGAGTCCCTCCTGGGGAAGGCTTGGCAATGTGGTGAAGTCCTTTAACAGAATAACAGAATAACAGAATAACCCTGGTGATGTCCTTTAACAGAATAACAGAATAACCCTGGTGATGTCCTTTACCAGAATAACCCTGGTGATGTCCTTCACCAGAATAACCCTGGTGATGTCCTTCACCAGAATAACCCTGGTGATGTCCTTTAACAGAATGACCCTGGTGATGTCCTTTAACAGAATAACAGAATAACCCTGGTGATGTCCTTTAACAGAATGACCCTGGTGATGTCCTTTAACAGAATAACAGAATAACCCTGGTGATGTCCTTCACCAGAATAACCCTGGTGACGTCCTTTGCCAGAATAACCCTGGTGATGTCCTTCACCAGAATAACCCTGGTGATGTCCTTTAACAGAATAACAGAATAACCCTGGTGATGTCCTTCACCAGAATAACCCTGGTGATGTCCTTTAACACCCACCCCTTCACAGAGGCTGCTGCTGAAAGCCTCTCCCCAAACCACATCCTCATCCTTTGCCTCACTCGCTCTGAGCAGAATAACCCCATGTTCCCCTAAAATTCACCAGGTGAGCTCCCAGCAGAGCTGCAGCCAGAGCAAATGAGGCAGATATTTACATTTTCTGAGATAATCCCAACCGAGTCAGGAGTGTGATGAGGAGGAAACTCGTGGAGAGGAAGGAAATGCAGAGAACAATATTTCTGCAGCATCAGCAGGCCCTGACTTGGCTGCACTTAAAACAAAGTCACTTCATTTGCAGTTATTTCTGCCTGCTTCCCAGCCTGTCTGCTCAGGCTGGGTGAAACACCTGATTTATTGCAGACTGCTGCCAGTGGCTGAGGAGCTTTTGGGGAGTTTGTCAGAGTTCAGCTGCACTTCTTCACTGCCACTGGTGTTATCTTTAAAGGATGAATTATGGAAAAGGGGAAGACAAAAAGAAGAAAAGGGGAAAAACAAAGGAGTGCATCAATTTGGCCATGAAAAACAGCTCCTGGTGGCAGATAAAGCAGGGGCTGTCATGGCAGCCTGGGATGAAAGGGAGGTGAGGGGGAATGAGGGATGAAAGGGAGGTGTGGGGAATGAGGGATGAAAAAGAGGGGTGAGGAATGAGGGATGAAAAAGAGGTGAGGGGGAATGAGGGATGAAAAAGAGGTGAGGGGGAATGAGGGATAATAAGGAGGTGTGAGGAATGAGGGATAATAAGGAGGTTTGGGGGAATGAGGGATGAAAAGGAGGTTTGGGGAAAGAGGGATAATAAGGAGGTTTGGGGGAATGAGGGATGAAAAGGAGGTGTGGGGGAATGAGGGATAATAAGGAGGTTTGGGGAATGAAGGATAAAAGGGAAATGTGGGGAATGAGGGATGAAAAGGAGGTGTGGGGAATGAGGGATAATAAGGAGGTTTGGGGAATGAGGGATGAAAAGGAGGTTTGGGGAATGTGGGATGAAAAGGAGGTGTGGGGAATGAGGGATAAAAGGGAGGTGTGAGGAATGAGGGATGAAAAGGAGGTTTGGGGAATGAGGGATAAAAGGGAGGTGTGGGGAATGAGGGATAAAAGGGAGGTGTGAGGAATGAGGGATGAAAAGGAGGTGTGGGGAATGAGGGATGAAAGGGAGGTGTGGGGAATGAGGGATAAAAGGGAGGTTTGGGGAATGAGGGATGAAAAGGAGGTTTGGGGAATGAGGGATGAAAAGGAGGTTTGGGGAATGAGGGATGAAAAGGAGGTTTGGGGAATGAGGGACTTGTCAGAGAGGGGTTTTCCATGAGGATTGCACAGCTGATCCTCAGCCCCAGGGGCTGATGCACACAGCTCGTCCTGAGCTGCTGTTTGTTCCCCTCACACAAAGGGTGAGTGAAGGGAAGATGGAAGGAGTGTCCTTGTTGCAAACACCTGAGAAATGGTGAATTGTGGTGAGTTTTGATTAATGTGTGTTAATTGATCATCCCAGCTGGCATTAGCCCCCATCAATAATGAAAATGGTGATGAAAGAGAGACAAATGTTGGTGTCTGTACAGTGGCAGAGCCAGAAGTGTTGGATCCGTGGTTTTCCCAGCAATTTTGGTTTCCTTTCATTTGTTTTCTTGGGGATCCTGGGCACAGAGCCCCGTGTGGAGCCAGGGCTGGGCTGGAGCTGCTCCTGAGGGGCTGCAGGGAGGAGTGCAGTGGGAAATGGATTATTCTGTGATAGGACAACACCAGGGTTATTCTGTTATAGGACATCACCAGGGTTATCCTGTTAAAGGACATCACCAGGGTTATTCTGTTATAGGACATCACCAGGGTTATTCTGTTAAAGGACATCACCAGGGTTATTCTGTTATTCTGTTAAAGGACATCACCAGGGTTATTCTGTTATTCTGTTAAAGGACATCACCAGAGTTATTGTTATTCTGTTATAGGACATCACCAGGGTTATCCTGTTAAAGGACATCACCAGGGTTATTCTGCTCACAGAGAATGAGGCAAAGGATGAGGCTGTGGTTTTGGGGAGGTTTCCAGCAGCAGCCTCTGTGAAGGGGTGGGTGTTAAAGGACATCACCCCATGCCCTGAGCACTGGGAGGTCAGGGTCAGTCTGGGAGGATCTGGGGAGGATTTGGAGAAGGGAAATGGGAGAAGAGGGGTTAAAGCACCAGGCCAGGTGGAGTCAGGGATCCCCTACAAGCCCCTCCTGAACTGACCCAATCTGGTTCCTCACAGCCCCAGCAAAGGCTGCTCCTGAGGTTCACCCAGGCCAGAAATGGTGATCCAGGGAACCCCAGAGCACAGAACCTTCCCCCACACCCCACAGCCTGCCGGGGCACTGGGATGGAGCTGGGACATCATCACCTCCCTGTGCTCCAACAGCCAGGCATGAGCTGGTTCTCCATGATTTTATTCATTGATCACTTCTTCACTCTGCACTTGAGATAACCTCCAGCAGCTCTACAGTTAATTAAACCCTCACATTGTTTCTCTTCTGGAGCTGCTGGGTGTTCTGCTCCTCCCAGGAATTCCACTGTACAAAGCACAGCACCCCTGTAGGGCTCCTGCTCTGAGACAGAGACAATTGTCACTCCCAATGCACAACTGTCATTCCCAATCCACAATCGTCATTCCCAATCCATGATAGTTATTTCCAACCCACAACTGCCATTCCCAATCCATATTGCCATTCCCAATCCATAATTGCCATTCCCAATCCAAAATTGCCATTCCCAATCCACAACTGCCATTCCAAATCCACAACTGCCATTCCCAATCCATAATTGCCATTCCCAATCCATAATTGCCATTCCCAATCCACAATTGCCATTCCCAATCCACAACTGCCATTCCCAACCCACAACTGCCATCCCCAACCCACAACTGCCATCCCCAACCCACAACTGCCATTCCCAATCCATATTGCCATTCCCAATCCATAATTGCCATTCCCAATCCACAGCTGTCATCCCCAACCCACAACTGCCATTCCCAACCCACAACTGCCATCCCCAATCCACAACTGCCATTCCCAATCCACAACTGCCATTCCCAACCCATAATTGCCATTCCCAACCCATAATTGCCATTCCCAATCCATAATTGCCATTCCCAATCCATAATTGCCATTCCCAACCCATAATTGCCATTCCCAATCCACAATTGCCATTCCCAATCCACAATTGCCATTCCCAATCCATAATTGCCATTCCCAATGCAATGTTTCTGCACCCATCCCAGCACAACAAAAACCTGGTGCAGAGTCCAGAGTGCTCTGCTCTGCAGCCAGGCTGGGAGAGCTCACCAGGAGCCCCTTCCAGACCAATTCCAGCCATAAACACCCAAACTTCATTTTCTTCATTTCACCACTGACCTCTGGTTTCTCCTGAGCAGAGAAAACTCCATTTGCAATTATCCTTGGGAACGAGCCAGGTTGTTCCAGGGCTGCCCTTGGGTACCATCAGACTGTAAATGCAAGCTCTGAAGTGTTCAGAACCTGCCACTTCCACGCTTCAGGAACACCAGAAAACAAACCAAAAAACCAAAAAAATCAAAAAAAAAAACAACAAAAAAAAAAAAAAAAAAACAAAAAAAATCCCAGGGATGGCAATCTCCCCTTCCCTGAGGGTTTCTGAGAGCCCCTCAGCATTCAGAGTTCCTGCTATTTCTCCTCTCCCAGGCTGATATTTCACCCCACACAATTTGCTGTCTGTACCTTGGCAGGAAGGTCCTCTCCCTGAACTGCCCCTGGAGAAACTGGGCTCAGAAATGCCCATCAGAGGAGCTCCTTGTTATTTAAACAATTATTATGAAGCATCTCATGGAAAAGGTCTGTTTTATGCTGACAGCCCCTACGGCTGATGGCTCCAGTGAAGGATTTCAGCATGAGCTGCACGCTGTAAAATTCATGGCATGGCTGGGTTGGAAGGGACTCCAGTTCCCAGAATTCAAATCTCATTTTCTGGGGGTATTTGATCCCAGCAAGGGCCAGCTAAACAAGGCAATTTGGTCCAAAGCCTGGGGATGCAGCATGGAAAATACAACAGCAGCTGATTTACTCCTCAGCCTCAGAAATGTTTTCACTCCAAGCCTGGCAGACAAATGGAGAGCTCAGCCCAGGATCTCCAGCAGAGCTGTAGAAACAATTGATTTTCCAGTTCAGTAGCCAAATTGGAAAAGTAAATAGTTTGAAATTACCCAGAATGGGGCTTTTTGTTGGTTTTCTTGTTGAATTGAAACATGGGCTGAGGAGCTGCAGCCTGGGCAGGATTTCCAGCAAACACAGAGATGGTCAGGACTGAGCACCCTGATCCCTCAATAAAAGGGTTCTTGTCACCACCCCGAGCCTGTGTGGGAGGAGAGTGGGGGCCCTCTCCCTGCTCCTGTTCCCATGGGCTCCATCAGCTGAGAAAAGCCAGAGCCAGGTGTCCTCCACCAGCCCTGCCTCACACCAGGGGATGGAATTATTGCCAATGGAATTGTTGCCAATTTAATTATTCCCAAAGGAATTATTCCCAATGGAAGTATTGCCAATGGAATTATTGCCACAGGAATTATCCCCACATGAATTATTGCCAATGGAATTATTGCCGATGGAATTATTGCCACAAGAATTATTATTCCCACAGGAATTATTGCCAATGGAATTATTGCCAATGGAACTATTCCCACAGGAATTATTCCTGATGGAATTATTACCAATGAAATTAATCCCACAGGGATTATTGCCACAGGAATTATTACTCCCACATGAATTATTGCTGATGGAATTATTATTCCCACAAGAATTATTCCCAATGGAATTATTCCCACAGGAATTATCGCTGATGGAATTATTCCCGACGGAGTTATTCCCAAAGGAATTATTATTCCCACAGGAGTTATTCCCTGGTTTCCGATTGGTCCCAGGAAGCCAACAGCTCCATTTCCCAGGTCTTGGATGGAAAACCAAACACATCAGAGCTGAAATTGCTGCTCTACAGCTGGAGCTGCACCACAGGATCACTGAGAAACCTGACAGCGCATGGAGTCCAACCAACTGGTGCCACCCCACCCTGTCCCCAGCCCTGAGTGCCAGCTCCAGGTGCCACCTGCAGGGATGGGCACTGAACCCTCCCTGGGCAGTGCCTGAGCCCCCTTTCCATGGGGAAGTTCCTGCTGTGCCCGCCCTGAGCTGCCCTGGCCCAGCCTGGGGCCGTTCCCTCTGCTCCTGTCCCTGTTCCCCCCGGCTCCTGCTGGACTCTCCTGGAGGAGCAGAAGTTCCCCCTGAGGTTCCTCTCCCCAGGTTCTGGTGGGTTGGTGCAGAAGGGAGCCGTGCAGAGATTCCAGTCCCTGGCAGCACCAGATTCCCAGGAACAAGCTGGTAATTATTCCAACAACAGGGACTGGCACCCACACAGATCCGGGACATTCTGCGGGCTGCAAAAACCAGCAGGAAGGAACTGGGAACAGGGAATGGCTTTGCAACCAGACACAAGTGAGAGCTCTCAGCCAAATCCAGTCACAACAATTAACTGTAAATTGCAAATTATTATTAAAAATTACTGAAAAAATTATCTCTGTTTTGACTCAGAAATGCAAAATCTGTGAGTTCTGCTGTATATATTTATTTAGAAAGATAATAATCTCCTAAAGATAATAAGAAATGCTTTACCAAACACTTGGAGATGGTCTTTCCAGTATTTTCTTAAAACTAATCAAGTTCGAAATCCCAAGTTTCCTTTTATAAACAAGGTCATAAAATGCCTTAAAAATCTCCCAGGAAATTCATGGAAATTTATTCAGTCTGGTATGAGAGAGTAAATCTCTGTTATGCTTGTGGATCCTTCCCCAATCCATGTACATTTTAATTAAGCCCATTAATTTTACAGGATTGCTGCTTGTTTGTTGCTGGATTGTTGCTCTGAAGAAAGCAGCTTTTTTTCTATGGAAATTAAATTCCAAGAGCTTCAAAGTAAGGTTTTATACCAACCAGCACTGAAACCAGCACTGAGAAACACAAAACATTTCCTGCCACATAGAAAGCTTGGTTTGGTTTTCTCGTTTGTGTAACACCATGAAAAAATTATTTATTTTATTATGGATCCACTGGGAAAATCCATGTGCTTCCTTAGGCTCTGTGTCATTCCAAAAGATCCTGATCCATTACCTACTATCTAAGATTGTTGGAGGAATTTCCATCTGTCATTGTGGCTTCCAGGCCAAATTTCCTCATTTTCTGGTCATTATTGATTTGATTTTTTGCAGCAACTCTTCCACCTCTGATGTTCGATTTTATCTCAATCTTTACCAGCACTCAAGAACTCAAAGCCAATTAAAACATCCTCAGGGAAAAATGGGTTTGTAGTTTGACAAATATTCCATGAAGCTGCTCAGGACTGGGATTGAAAGCTTAGAAGCCTAAAAACAAGGAATGGTTTGGGCTGGAAGGGACCTAAATCCCATTCAGTGCCATGGGAGGGACACCTTCCACTGTCCCAGGTGCTCCCAATGTCCAGCCTGGCCTTGGGCACTTCCAGGGACGGGTATCCACAATTTTCCTTGGATATTATTCTCCCTATTGGCACAAAATCCACACAAAACCCATCACACGAGTTCAGTGAAGCAGACTTGAAAATCTCTGTGCTTTCTGTCTAAATTACCGTCTGCATTGGAAAAAAAAAACCCAACCAAAAAACAACTTACTTCAGTGCAGGGACTTAAATTGTCAGAAGAATTCCTTGTGTCTCCATAAAGGCAACATAAATCCTGGCAAAAGCCATTCTCCACCCAAAACAACTCATTCTCCAGGTTGTGTTTTCCCAGGCTGCCTCCGGAACCTGTCTGGGAGGAAAATGAAGAACGAGTACATGGAGGAAATCATAATTTACAAGATGTTCTGAAGCCAGGCTGCATTTAAAACAACTGGAATTTGAGATTCGCTTGTCAGGGAGGAAAAAAAAAAAAAAGAGCTAACAAGGAAACGATGTAAATGCAGCGCATTTGTTGTGCTCCTGCTAAAAATGCTGGAGGTGTCTGACAAATCCCCACAGTGAGCTCCCATCTGCAGGTGGAAGGAAAGGGAAACTCGTTCAGGGCTGCAGGGAGTGGGAGAGCAGGGAAAACCTGGAAAAGCAGAGGCAGCACCAACAGGAGCTCTGAGCCTCGCTGTGTGTTTTCCTTGCAATCCAAGGAATAAACTGATTCTTTGTTGGGAAAATAATTCAGTGTCAAGAAGGGGAAAGGCTTGCGGCTCATGAGGTTTGTGCCCTGTGGTAATAGCATTGTATTTATTTAGAAAGATGACAGCAGAGGTTTGTGCCCTCTGGCTCTAAGGGAAGCAGATCCCAGAATCCCAGACTGGCTTGGGTGGGAAGGGACATGGAAATCCATCCCTAAATCCCAGCCCCTGTCCCACATCCCCTGGGCACTGCCAGGGATCCAGGGGCAGCCACAGCTGCTCTGGGCACCTGTGCCAGTGACACAGAACATGGTAAAAGACCCAAAGTAGCAAAGTTGAAGGAAAATGTTTTGAAATATTATTTTAAATAAAATTCCCACCAGTTAAGAGCAAAGCCAAGCCCCAAAGCCTTGAGGTTCTCCACGAGTGCAGAGGGAGAGCATCCTAGAGTAAATCCAGGCTTGATCCACACAGGAGCTGGACTCTGTGGGTCCCTTCCAGCTCAGGATATTCCAGTTCTCCTGCCTGGCACTGCCACCTTCCCCTCCCACCCTGTGCACACCACTCGTGGCTCTTGCCCCTCCAATCTCAATTCCAAAGTGCATTTTTGTGCCATTCAGGTGTCCAAGGTCCCTTTTTTGGGCTCTCTCCTTTCCTTCACCAGAAAATAGTATCTTCTCTCAATCACAAAACAAACAAGGTCCAACTAAACCTCACAGAATTGTGGAAAATCCTGAGCTGGGACCCACAGGGATCACCCAGTCCAGCTCCAGACCCTGCACAGGACATCCCAAAATCCCACCCCGTGCTGACAGCACTGTCTAACCCCAGCAAAGGCTTGCCCATGGTGAATTAAATCAAAATTTGGGAGACAAAATCTCAGT
The DNA here is from genome assembly GCF_027579445.1 of Ammospiza nelsoni. Taxonomy (NCBI): domain Eukaryota; kingdom Metazoa; phylum Chordata; class Aves; order Passeriformes; family Passerellidae; genus Ammospiza; species Ammospiza nelsoni. The sequence goes on from NC_080640.1 coordinate 1,115,598, forward strand.
CCTACACAATTTTGTCTCCCCCACTGCCAGTCCAGGCCTCAAAAATTGTGCAAAAAATCTCAACTCCTCCTTCCAGCCTCACTCTAAACCCTCGCAACAATTGCTCCTCTCCATTTCCAGCTCTTCGCCCAAGGCTCCTAAAACATCATGCGGGGATTTGGGAGCCCCATTTGAAACAAATTGTTTTAATTAAACCAGTAATTTCCAACCCCGAGAGATGTAAACTATTAAAGAGCTGCCAGGAGGGAGAGGTGCTAATGGAGAGCAGCGAGCAATTACTGCCAAGCTGCTGCTGGTTCTCTGGGAAAAGGGCTGGGAAAGCAGAGCCAGGCATCCCTCATCACCCCCAGAGCCTGCCCAGAGCTCAGGATCCCCCTCCCAGAAAGGTTCAGCATCCCCAGAGCTCAGGATCCTCCTCCCAGAAAGGTTCAGCATCCCCAGAGCTCAGGATCCCCCTCCCAGAAAGGTTCAGCATCCCCAGAGCTCAGGATCCCTCTCCCAGAAAGGTTCAGCATCCCCAGAGCTCAGGACCCCTCTCCCAGAAAGGTTCAGCATCCCCAGAGCTCAGGAGCCTCCTCCCAGAAAGGTTCAGCATCCCCAGAGCTCAGGAGCCTCCTCCCAGAAAGGTTCAGCATCCCCAGAGCTCAGGATCCCTCTCCCAGAAAGGTTCAGCATCCCCAGAGCTCAGGATCCTCCTCCCAGAAAGGTTCAGCATCCCCAGAGCTCAGGATCCCTCTCCCAGAAAGGTTCAGCATCCCCAGAGCTCAGGATCCCCCTCCCAGAAAGGTTCAGCATCCCCAGAGCTCAGGATCCCCCTCCCAGAAAGGTTCAGCATCCCCAGAGCTCAGGATCCTCCTCCCAGAAAGGTTCAGCATCCCCAGAGCTCAGGATCCCCCTCCCAGAAAGGTTCAGCATCCCCAGAGCTCAGGATCCCTCTCCCAGAAAGGTTCAGCACCCCCAGAGCTCAGGATCCTCCTCCTAGAAAGAACACTCAGCTGGAAATCAACCAGACAGTGGCATCTAAAAATAAATATATTTGCAATTTCCACTCTGATCTGCTGAAGTGCAGAAGCAGAGACTCATGGAATGGTTTGGTTGATAAGGGACCCCAAATGCCCCCCAGTGCCACCCTGCCATGGCAGGGACACCTCCCACTGTCCCAGGTGCTCCCAGTCCCAATGTCCAGCCTGGCCTTGGGCACTGCCAGGGATCCAGGACCTACCCACCCTGCAGGGAACCATTCCTGCCCAATATCCCATCAAAATTTACCTTTTTTTCAATTCAGCCATATTTCAGCATTTCAGGGACTTACCCTTCTCAAGAAAACCACCCTGTTCTGGAAGCCAGGAGATCCAAATTTCACTTCCAGGCACCATCATCTCTCCTGAAATAATCCAGAATTACCTATATTTGGAAACACACACACAGAACATAAATAAAAAATTTAAAGCCATTTTTGCACTGTGGATTGCTAGTGAGGAACACAATTCAGTTTGTGTTCAACAACTCAGCTTCTCGGAGTGAGAGGCAAAGCATGGCAGCACAACTCCTGAGGGAGGAAAAAGTAAGAAAACAAAAAAAATTGAAAACCCCAGAACTTTTCCCAGCTGAAACCTCCATCTCTTCCTGTCAATCACAGGCAGATTTCCCCTGGGTTTCTCCTCAGGGAGCCCAGAGCAGCTCTGTGCACCCACAGCCCCCAGAGCCGCTCATTGCTCCTGGGAATTCCCGTCAGCCGCCAGCTCTGGAGACAGCCGGGAGGAGAAAAGTGGGATTCTTGTTAACAGCTCCCTCCTTGCTCACTCCAGGCTCGTTAAATCCCAGCAATATCAAGCAGCCATTCCAGGCAGTGCCATGTGGAGCTTTTTCCCTCCTCTCACAACCCCAGTGTCACCAAGGCACACGAGCGCCGCACTTTGTCACAGACGCCTTTTATGGAAAATCCTTTCCTTAGGATTGTTCCTCCTGAGAAGCTGGGAGGAACCAAATGCAAACAATGGTTATCTGCTGCTGTGGGATGCAACAGGTGCATCTGGGATTGGTCTCATGGGGTTGTTTCTGATTAATGGCCAATCACAGTCAGCTGGCTCAGACACAGAACCGAGCCACAAACCTTTGTTATCATTCTTTGCTATTCTATTCTTAGCCAGCCTTCTGATGGAATCCTTTCTTCTATTATTTTAGTATAGTTTTAATGTAATCTATATCATAAAATAATAAATCAGCCTTGTGAAACATGGAGTCAGATCCTCATCTGTCCCCTCACCCTGAGACCCCTGTCAACAGCATCACAGTACTTCGCCCGTAACTCTCCTGCAAGAATTAAACAACATTAAACAGAATTACCAGGGCTGGAATCATGGGCAAATCAGGCCTCTTAGATCCCACTGAAGGATGTTTAAGCAGACATCCCACAAGGGCAAACAGACAAATTGAGGTTTCCCGCTGCAATCCCGGGGACAGGGGGAGAATGCTAAGCAGGGATCCAAGCGACGCGGCGCAGCAAAACGTTTTGCCTTATTTTTAATTTAAATGTAGTCACAGAGACGGGGAGCCTGGAGGCACCAATCAAAGCCCACAGGATGATTAAGTCCTCTGAGCACACCGAAATCACCACTGCCCAGCACCGCTTGAGTTGTCCAAGGAGGAATTCTCTCAGCACAAAGTCGCTTGCTGCCTTTCATTTTTTTTTTAAAGTGTTTTCAAAAAACACGCTTTCTCTGTGGCAAAGGAACCCTTTGAAGCGGCCCAAATAGCCTTTGAAGTGAAAATAGAGGAGTCATTCTGTATTCATGCCCCCTTTTTCCCTCTCCCCCCTCCCAAAAATGAAGGTGTAGGACTTGGTGAAAAATTCATGTCCTGGAATAGGCGGCCTCGCTGGTGACAAAATGGCACTAAAATGGGAGTGGAGAGATCCTCGGGTGCGAATCAAAGACTCTGGATGGAAATGCTGCTTAATTAGTGCAGCTAAAGAGGCACGAACTGGCAGGCAGAAGGTGGCAAGGCAGAAAATTCAGGAGGCATTAATGGGCTGGTGAAAATGCCACTCTTTGGAGCTGCCAGCCTCGCTTAGAAAGCTAAAAAATTTATTAAACCTCGGTGAATGTTGCTTTTCTCAGTCACAGAGGCCATTAAGAACTCTGGGAAGTGGTGGATGCCACACAGTCCATTAGCAGCTGGATGTTAACGCTGTTCTCTCCCTCCTTCCATCCCCATAAATGTATTTCTCTCCTCTAATATTTCCTAAGAGGCTCCTGTGGCACAGATTTTCCCTTGCACGTTTTTCCTCAGCCTGAGAACAAATGAGACTGGCTGGTCTCACTCAGAAACTGAAAGTTTTCAGGTAGTTCTCTGCGGAATGATGAAATATCCCACAGGTTCCAGAAAGCAATTGGTAAATACAGGCTCCTGCTTCCATAAAAAGCAATTTATTAAACACAAATGTTCGGCAATGTGAAGTGTTTTACTGCTGCAAATTCAATACTGCTCGAAACACACTCTGAAGTCAATAACCCAGCAGTAAAAGCAGCAGCACACACACAAATGTCTCATCTTATTCCACAAGCCACCATTTCCTCCCACACAAAATTCCCATCAAAACATCAGCTTCAAATTCTTACCTGAGCTGTCCAGTTGAAGAAGCAGCAACTTGTTGGGTTTTTTTTTATTTTTACTTTTTTTTTTAAATAATTCCTCAGCACTTAAATCCCTTTTCATGTATATTGGATGTTTAGGAAGAGGGAAATAGTCATCCTGGGAAAGAAAAAAATCATGCAAATAAATCATGCAACAGGAAAGCTCATAAATCTACATTTATATTGGAAGTAAAACTGAACTCACCAGAGGTGATTTACTGCCTCTAATAATGAATGTGACTATTGGGTCCTTAGATTTTCATTAGTGTGGTGAAAGAATTTATTTTATGTGCAAATATTTAAATACTCGTAGAAAGCAAATGTAAAAATATTGCAAATATTAAGCCCCCAATTACTTCGAGTTATGTGAAAATTTATTGAAAAATAATTTCCTGCCTGCAGAAAAATAGATTGTCAAAATCTGGGGTTACTGCTTTGCCCGGGAGCCCGAGGAGTTTGATGGCTCTGTTTGGAGACTGGCTGAGGAAATCTGAGCATTTCCCACAGAAACGAGCAGGGAGCAGGTGGCACTTTGGAACTTTGGGGATTCCCTATGAGCCATGGAGTTGTTAAGGCTGGAGAAGATGTCACAGAGCCCCACCATTGCCAGCATCATTCCCGATGTCCCCAAGTGCCACCTCCACAGGGCTGTGAAACCCCCAGGGATGGGCACTCCAGCCAGGGCTTGACCACACTGCCAGTGACAAAATTCTCACCAACATCCAACCTGAGCCTCCCATGGAGTGTCACAGACATCTTTTATGGAAAATCCTTCCCTTAGGAGTTTTCCTCCTGAGAAGCTGGCAGGCCTCAGGAACAAAATGCAAACAATGGTTATCTGCTGCTGTGGGATGCAACAGGTGCAGCTGGGATTGGTCTCATGGGGTTGTTTCTGATTAATGGCCAATCACACTCAGCTGGCTCAGACTCTCTGTCCGAGCCACAAACCTTTGTGATAATTCTTTCTTTTTCAATTCTTAGCCAGCTTTTTGATGACATCTTTTCTTCTATTCTTTTAGTATAGTTTTAATGTAATATATATCATAAAATAATAAATCAGCCTTGTGAAACATGGAGTCAGATCCTCGTCTCTTCCTCATCCTGGGACCCTGTGAGCACCAGCTCAATGGAGGAGGGAGGAGGAAGGAGCAGAGCCTGTGAGCTGCTGATGGTTTGGGGGACAGCAAAGGTGAGGAGTCCTTGCTGCCACCAAGGGATCGTGGGTTTGTCCTTCCCTGGTGGATGCCAAGATGAGGAGGACATGGAGCCACGCCAGAAGAGGCCATGAGGTTGGTAAGAGGACTGGAAAACCTCCCCTATGGAGCTGGGAGTGCTCACCTGGAGAGGAGAAGGGTGTGGGGAGCCCTCCCAGAACCTTCCAGGGGCTGGGGGATCACAGGGACCTTCAGCAGGAGCCAATGGGACAAGGAGCAATGGGCACAAAGGGAGAGAGGGGAGATTTAGCTGGATATTATTGGGAATTGGGAATTGTTCCCTGGCAGGGTGGGCAGCCCTGGCACAGGTGCCCAGAGCAGCTGTGGCTGCCCCTGGATCCCTGGCAGTGCCCAAGGCCAGGCTGGACACTGGGGCTGGAGCACCTGGGACAGTGGGAGGTGTCCCTGCCATGGCAGGGGTGGCACTGGGGGGGATTTGGGGTCCCTCCCAACCCAAAGAGCTCCATGATTCCATGGTGGAGGAAGATGAAGAGCCACAAACACCCCGAGCTGCTTCACAAAACGAACAACAATGGTCCCCAGGTCCTGCAGGCAGAAGATCAAAGTTCAGACAATTCCCCGCAAGACAAAGCAGAAAACCCCACAAATGTTCTCATTTCACATCTCCCGTGGTCACACCACAGCCACCAGGACACAAAAGCCTTTTCTTCCTCCAGATGCAGAGTTCTGGTGATTTAGAACCATTTGAGTTCAGCTCAAACCAAAAGTAATCTTAATGGCAACGAAAGTTCAGCTCTTCCCTCCCAGCACGGGAGGATGGGAGAGAATTCCTGTTGGGTTTATGTGATTTGGGTTGATCACTCTGTGCCTACTTACCTTAAACAACCAGCTGTGAGCTGCGATGCTGCTTTATTTTTCAGAGCTTCAATAAAGAAAATGCTGCAATTTTGTAAATTATAGCCCTGCCATGGATAGCTCCATTTCCAATGTGCTTATCTTATCTCGTGCTTAAATCAAATCAAACACTTCCCCTAACAGCAAAGCCTGCAAAAACCTGACAGGACAAAATGCAGAGGAAATCTGAGATGTGATTTACCTTGATTGCCAAAGGCACTTGCCAAAAGAGGATGGAGTACAAGGGGTTTGGTGCAGCCCTCCCTGAGGAGTCAGCACAGAACTCCAGCCATTAGGGAGGCAGATTTCCATCCCCAGAATTCCCATCATTCCCTCATATTTGGATATATGACAAAATGGTTTGAGTGGGAAGGGACCTTAAAATTCATCCCATTCTGCCCCTGCCATGGCAAGGACACCTTCCACCAGGCTGCAGCCTTGCCTTGGACAATTTCAATAATTTAAATCTCTGAAATATGCGTTTAGAAGACTCAATTTAACTCATTTCCCAAGGAATGGGGGTGCAGCAGGCACCTCACCAGGCTGCTCCCCTCCCCAGAACACACCTGGTCACAGACTTGTGTCCAAAACAAATGTTGGATTTTGTGCTCGCCCTCCATTAACTGCCACGAGCACCTTCACTGGGATGAAAGCCTGTTTATCCATTTTAATTGGATATTAAAGTGTGTTTTGTGGCTACAGCCCAAACATCAGTGGCATATTAACTTACAACAGCTTTAACAACAAGAAACCCAACCCACCGTTGGCACACGGGCAATTATTCTGCAATTATCCAGAAATCGAATTACCCACTAATTGCTCTGGCAGGTGCCTAATTGCTTCTCTAAATAGAGGGTGAGGCTCTACCCCTGGGCTTTCTCCACTCCATTGCTGGGCCGCCTTTCCTTCAAGCACTGGAAATGTGGAGCAGCAGGAACCAGAGTTGGTTCTGTGGGGGCTTTTCCCAGCCCAAATCTCTGTGTGTGCTCCTCCTGCCCTGTCCTGGCACCCCCAGCCCAGTGCCAGCCACCAGGGCACAGCCTCCTGCCCCTGAGCATCCAAAAGCTGCTCCTGAAGCACCCATGGGGAAATGCCAGCGGGTTTTTAAGGGAATTCGGGCTGGGAAGGGGATTTGGATATGCCTTGGTGTTCTTGGACGTCTTTTCCAACCTTAGTGATTCCATGCCTGGCACATTCCCAACCCTCCCTGCGTGAGCAGAGTCAAAGCTCCCACACCTACCCCAGGAGTAAATGATCCCATTCCAAGCACAGAGAAATAAATATCTTTGTGTGTGCAATTTATCTCCTCTAATTTGAAGATTGTCACAGACACCTTTTATGAAAAATCCTTTCCTTAGGATGTTTCCTCCTGGGAAGCTGGGAGGCCTCAGGAACAAAATGCAAACAATGGTTATCTGCTGCTGTGGGATGCAACAGGTGCAACAGGGGTACCAGGATGAGGGAAGAGATGAGGATCTGACTCCATGTTTCACAAGGCTGATTTATTGTTTTATTATATATATTACATTAAAACTATACAAAAAGAATAGAAGAAAAGGATTCCATCAGAAGGCTGGCTAAGAATAGAATAGGAAGGAATGAATAACAAAGGTTTGTGGCTCAGCTCTCTGTCCGAGCCAGCTGACTGTGATTGGCCATTAATTAGAAACAACCACATGAGACCAATCACAGATGCACCTGTTGCATCCCACAGCAGCAGATAACCATTGTTTGCATTTTGTTCCTGAGGCCTCCCAGCTTCCCAGGAGGAAACATCCTAAGGAAAGGATTTTCCATAAAATATCCTGGCTACTCTGACCCTTCCAAGGCTGCTCCAAACCCCAGCCTGGCCTTGGGCACTGCCAGGGATGCAGGGGCAGCCACAGCTGCTCTGGGAATTCCAGCCCAATATCCCATTTAAACCTCCCCTTTCCCAGTGGAAGCCATTCCCTGTGTCCTGTCCCTCTGTCCCAAATCCCTCTCCACATTCCTTGTTTGCTCCTCCAGGTGCTGAAAGGCCACAATTAGCCCAGAGCTTCCCCTCTGCAGCTGCACCATCCCAGCTCTCCCACCTTTCCCTCACAGCAGAGGTGCTCCAGCCCTCAGAGCAGCTTGTCACGTTGAAGGCAAAATTAAAAAAAAAAAAAGCCTTAATGAGGAAATGAGAGGATTTGCAGGAATTAGCTGAAGGGCACTCGGATTTCTTGTTAAGAGCAGCAGCTTTGTGGGAATGTCACAGAGCAAATGGCACAGCAAAGCATCATTACAGCGAAATTAATTCAATGCTACATTACAGCACATCTCATTTGGCTACTGTAAATCTCCTTCTGTGCCTCCTAGTAGTTATTTAATGAAAAACAAGCAAAAAACGTGTATTGCTCTCGTATCTGTCCCTACAGCTCCCAGAAATCCCAGTGTCCCTGCAGCAAGCCTCATTCAAACGTGACAAAAACACAATTTCTGCATCAAAGCGGGAATGATCTTCATCAATCCTGCTGCAGCCACTGAAAACACAGAATTTGTGCTTCATATGACCAATAAATCTTAAATATTCGTGTCCTGGCAGAAATTCTCTTCTTAAACACAAAATTAACTCCCCGAGTCCACGCTCCTTCAGACAATTGACACCCCCAGTGATTGAGGCCAAACAAATCATGGAGGTAAAGAGAGGCTTCATTTAATGGAAAAGCTCTCTGGAAACAGCTTTTGATAGATCTCAAGTTTCTCAGGATTGCATCCAGTGGCCTTCAGCTGATTCTTCATAAGTGTAGGAGCAGGAAACGCAACCAGGATTGTTTTGCCTCTTTATTGTATTTTGTTGGCTCTCACTTGTTCTGAGCCCATCTGCAGCCCTGCGCTGTGCAATGGATCCCATTCCCTGATTTAAGGATGAAGTGCCTGAGAAGAATGCTGCCTGTTTGTCCAGCTTTGGGGTAAATCACCCCATTTAATTTACCCCAAATTTGCCCCAGTTTGGGGTAAATTACAGCCACAGCTGCTCTGGGAATTCCAGCCCAGCCCCTGCCCAATATCCCATTTAAATCTCCCCTTTCCCAGAGGGAGTTTACCCCAGTTTGGGGTAAACTATCCCACTTAATTTAGCCCAAATTTACCCCAGTTTGGGGTCAATTACTCCATTTTATGCCCAGAATTTCTGCTGTGTTCCCTGACAAATCAAGCACCACCCAGGCACGTTCTGCCTCTGCACACAGCAGCAGCGTTTATCCTGAGCTAGCAGCCCATCCATCCTGCATTTTTCCATCTCCTGTACAGTTTGTAGAGTCCCTCAAATGAAGTTTTACACGAGATGCTCAATTTTTGCACAGCAGACCAAAAAACTTGCCTGGAAGGAGGCTTGAATTGCAGCACTCCAGTATTACCCCCCGGGGAATACAGAGTTATTTTAGTGAAAAACAAGAACAGGAGGAACTGGGCGCCTGATCCAAGACACTGGGGGGAAAGAGCTGGAAAAGGAAATAAGGAAAGAGCTGGAAAAGGGAAAAAAGGGAAAAGCCAGCAGGAAATAAGGAAAAGTGCAGAGCCAAACCACAGACATCCAGAGGGAATTCCTCTTTCTTATGGGATCTTCCTCCATTTCCCAGGTGAATAAAAACCCTGCTGTACCTGGGAGATCCTGGACACCTTCAGACTCTGGGTAAAGTGGAAAACTCCTGATGGTGACAGGAAAATCCCATGGCAGGGGTGGCACTGGGTGGGTTTTGGGGTCCCTTCCCACCCTTTGGAGTCACTCACCTCAGACTGGAAGGAGCCTTCCCAGAAATTTGTCCGTCTTCCATGTAAATTATCCACAAATTCAAAATGTGCAAGTGATTTCAGCTGAGACAAAGACAAAAATATTTCTTCTAAACATTAAAAGTATCGAAACTCTTGGGTACCCAAAGTGAAATTAGCCCTGACATGGGCCTGAGCTACAGGAAAATCGCTGTCCTCAGTAAAAGGGTGAAAGGATTTAAATTTTGGTGAAAAGTCCTCCAGCGAATGAGTGAGAGAAAGCCAGAATGGGAATTCTTCACCTCCCACAGGTGAAGGGTCTGGACAGTCCTCAGCCCTTAAACCCCAGCCCTTTACAAGATTTCCCTGATTCCAATGCAGAGCGTTGAGGGAAAAGCTGCAAAACCAGAGTGAGGGATGGGAAAGCGGCAGCACAGATCTGCAGGGGTCACAGCACTTGGTTTATCAAAGAGGGTGCCAGGGGCGCTTTGATCACAGTTTAAGGAGCCAGCAAGGATAACAGAACCTGCCCGAGCAAGCACTCCATCCAGCCAGGAACACACATCCATTTCCAGGGGTTACGAGGGGAAAAGTGCCAGAGCCACGGAGGGAAAAGCAGCTCTTGAAGCAAAGCTGTGAATAATTAATGACTGAAGGAAATTACCAGAGGTTCTCGGGGCTGCTCCGCTGCCAGAGGTCTTTAACACAAGGCTGAGTGTTTGGTTTTTCTACAAGAAATGTTCCAGTTCAGCCACAGCTGCTGGACTGGAATTAGCTCAGGGAAGCCCCAGTGCTGGGCACTGATCAAATCCTGACTGGGACGGGCCTCAGCTCCAAACAAAACCCAAATTTCTCCTGATTTGTTTTCAGTACTATTGGAAAGCACAAAGAAACATCCCAGGTGGAGCCAATTTCCATTTAAAAACGTTACGGCTGGTGGTGCCAACGGCCAGGGAACTTCAGTGCTGCTGCCACAAGAGCCATATTCTCCTTTTTATTTTAAATAAATTCCCACTCCTCCAACTCCACCTCTGCCCTTTCCAGAGGCTTGGGGAGCAGAGCTGGTCCAACCTAAGTAAAAAAGGTAATTAACCAAAGTAACAACGACAATTAACCAAAGTAACAACGACAATTAACAGGGTCAGAACACTCAGGTTGATGAATTTTCTCCTTTTGCAGCTCCCAGAGCTCCTCTGGTGCCCCAGGAGCCCAGCCCGGCTCTTACTGGTTTGGGAGTCCTTTCTTACTGGTTTGGGGACCTTTTCTCACTGGTTTGGGATGCCCTTTCTTACTGGTTTGGGAGTCTCTTTCCTTACTGGTTTGGGGGTCCTTTCTTACTGGTTTGGGAGTCCTTTCTTACTGGTTTGGGAGTCCCTTTCCTTACTGGTTTGGAAGCCTTTTCTTACTGGTTTGGGGGCCCTTTCCTTACTGGTTTGGGAGTCCTTTCTTACTAGTTTGGGAGTCCTTTCTTACTGGTTTGGGATGCCCTTTCTTACTGGTTTGGGGGCCCTTTCTTACTGGTTTGGGGGCCCTTTCTTACTGGTTTGGGGGCCCTTTTCTTACTGGTCTGGGAGCCTTTTCTTACTGGTTTGGGAGTCCCTTTCCTTACTGGTTTGGGAGCCTTTTCTTACTGGTTTGGGGGTCCTTTCTTACTGGTTTGGGATGCCCTTTCTTACTGGTTTGGGAGTCCTTTCTTACTGGTTTGGGGGCCCTTTCTTACTGGTTTGGGATGCCCTTTCCTTACTGGTTTGGGAGCCTTTTCTTACTGGTCTGGGAGCCTTTTCTTACTGGTTTGGGATGCCTTTTCTTACTGGTTTGGGATGCCCTTTCCTTACTGGTCTGGGAGCCTTTTCTTACTGGTTTAGGATGCCCTTTCCCAGTGGGGGCTGCACAATTTGCAGCCCCAGCCCACCCAAATTGCCTGGCCCTTAATTGGCTCATTAAGGCAATCACTGCTGTCATCTCCGGGCTCCTTACAAACAACAGCAAATTATTCTGAGCCTTTTCCCTCCCAGAGAGCCTCTCAAGCCCTCCCATCAGGGCTTGCTGGGCTCTGTGGGGTGCTGGGTACCCACCTGGCATTCCTGGGATGAAAAGCAGAGGAACAAGAGCTTTGCCATCAGTCAGTGACTTCATTTTCCCCCGCTGAGCTCTAAAATTTGTCACTTAAACAAGCACCGGTGCTGCTGATTTATAGGAGGGAGGGTTTGGCCACAAAGATATTTCATCCGTGGGCAAATCTGTTTTATAGCCAACGATTTGTCAGGTTTCTAAAGCTCTGCCAAGGGCTGTTATTGATGGCACAAGGCAAAACCAGCAAGGAGAAAACCAGCAAAATTTTGGCACCACACAGCAAAAAAGGCACAGCAGCCATAAGAAAATTGTTGTCTGAGAGGAGCAAATGCTTGGATGTGGGTTTGGTCAAAATTCCAAAGCAGCTTTTGCCCAAAGAGGGGTTTCATACAGCACGTCTTCCCAGGCAGGTGCAAAATTACCACATAAGTTCATCAAATCAGAGAATCAATGGGGGAGTTTGCAACTCTTAAAGGTACAGAAACGTAAATATAAATATAAATTATACATTCATATAAATATATAAATATATTTCTATTAATATATAAATATATAAATATAAAAATATATTTATATATATTAATATATAAATATATAAATATAGTTATATAAATATATATAACTATTAAATTTATAAATATATAAATATTTTCGATTGTACCTTGAATTTGGTATCCTCAAGGCCTGCAGAGCACAGAGCCCTGGAGTGGTGCCACAGCACTGAGAGCAGAGCAGCTCTGAACCATCCCCAGCACTTGGGGCAGCCTCTGAAGCATCTCCAGGTGCCCAATTTAGTGTCAGACTCCTCTGAACCTCCATGAGAGGAATGGTGGATTTGTCTTTCCAAACAAGCTGTGGGTCTGCTGCCAGATAAAACCAGCACTGGGAGATAAAGGAAACAATGGGAAGGATTCCACTGATTGCTGAATGGAAAAAGGTATTTGCCTTTTACAAATGAACTTTGGGTTTGCTGAGAAATGAAATTAGACATTGAAAGATGAAATAAACAATGGGGGAAAACCCCTAAATTCCATAAGAATTAAAAATTTAAAGGGAGGGTTATACTTTAGAGGGAAATGTTTGGGATCAGGTGTTCTGGGAAGTCTGAACTTCTCAAGTGCCTCAGAAATGGGGAAAACCCCCTAAATTCCATGAGAATTAAAAATTTAAAAGGAGGGTGGTACATTAGAGGGAAATCTCTGGTATCAGGTGTTCTGGAAAGTCTGAACCTCTCAAGTGCCTCAGAAAAGGGGAAAGAGAGAAGGGAAATGTGGCTGGAAATAGGGATAAAAGGAGGCTGCGTCCTCCAAAAATGGGGTGAGAGACCCCAGGGGATGCCCCATGGCCTCTCCCTTTATTGGAATAAAGCCAGAAAGGGACTCCCCTGGCTCGTTTTTGGAGAGGAGGCCCTGGGTGGCAGAGTGGCTGTCCTGTCCCTGTCCCTGGTTCTCCTGCAGCTCCTCAGGGCACATTGTCCCTCTGGGGGCAGAGGGGGTGGCCAGGGCCAGCTGGGTGGGGAGCACCAGCCCAGCCCTGCTGGCACCCCCATGGCACAGCCAGGCTGGCAAACTGGTGTTTCCTCCTGCCAGGCTGCCATCCCCACGTCAATTAAACTGCTAATTGCAGGGACACTAACGACAGGAGCAGCAGGGCAGTGCTGCCAGAGAATCCCAGTGCTGCTGGAGGGGCAGCCTGGCTTGGCACCCTGCATTCCTTTGCTTGGAAGTCACATTCTTGGGTTTTTGGAGCTACCTGTGAAGCACAAAGAGCTGAACTCTATTAACTGCACACCTGACACGTTGTTTATAAAAGATCCTGAAAGCTTCATCCTTTATTGAAAGCTTCCTGCAGAGAGAGGAGCCCAAGGAGCTGTAAATCATGTTGTTATCAATGGAAATATCAGGAAATAAAGGATGTTCTGACCCTCTCACACCGTTCAAAGAGAGAACAAAGCAGCGAAGATTTGTTTGGAATTTATTTCCCAGGGTATTCCAGAGAATCCCCACACCAGCAGCAGGGCCAGGATCTCCTCATGGAGCAGCAACAGCAATAACCAAGGGCAGCTTCACCCCCACAGCCTCCTGGGCAAATGGGGGAGTGAGAACGGGGGGAATGAGCACAGGGGTTCCCTGGGGAGCTCCTCAGCATCCTGATTTTTACAGCACAGGGATAAGAAGTGATTCTTTAGTTGTCTTAAATGTCGCAGACATCTTTTATGAAAAATCCTTTCCTTAGGATTTTTCCTCCTGAGAAGATGGGAGGCCTCAGGAACAAAATGCAAACATTGATTTATCTGCTGCTGTGGGATGCAACAGGTGCAGCTGGGATTGGTCTCATGGGGTTGTTTCTAATTAATGCCCAATCACAGTCAGCTGGCTCGGACAGAGAGCTGAGACACAAACCTTTGTTATCATTCCTTTCTATTCTTAGCTTAGCCAGCCTTCTGCTGAAACCCTTTCTTCTATTCTTTTAGTATAGTTTTATAATATAATATATATCATAAAATAAGAAATCAGCCTTGTGAAACATGGAGTCAGATCCTCACCTCTTCCCTCATCCTGGAATCCCTGTGAACACGGTCACACTTAAATAACTCTGTTTCCTTTGCCCTTTAAAAACTGTAATCCTGAGTGAAAACTGTGAAAGAGCCAAATTCCTCCTAAACCCACCCAGGACCCTCCTCTGCCTTGCCATGAGCACAGGCCTTCACCCTTTGCATCACTGAGAGAAGAACTTCTCCATTTTTTCCCAACTTTTCCATTTTTCTATCCTTTCCTAAGCCCCACAAGCAGCATTCAGCTGTGACTGCAGGCAGCAAGCCTGGCCCAGGTTTGCCTGGTAATTCCAAGCCTAAGCAGAGAATTCCAAGCCTAAGCAGAAAAGCCACACTGGAACAGCCCCAAAATTCTGCCCCACTCCCCCCAGACATTCCCAGCCTGTTCCATGGAAAAAAACCTGCCAAGCAAGGGTGTAGTGATCCAGTTTTGCACTGTTCTCCACAATGCAAGGTCAGTCTGCAGCATCTGAAATGGTAAAAATAACAATAAAAACCCAGGAAGAAACACAACTGACATTTAAAGGGGTTTGATTGATGCTGAAGCCCGTGGGGGAAAAACATGGAGATGCAGAGGGGGTAGGAATGCTGCTCACTGAAATAAAGACTTTGAGACTGAAAGGTCTTAATACTGGGAAATAAAAGGGGAGGGGGGAAAAAAGGAAATAAATAAAAAAAAACCATTCCTTGGACTTTTGTTCCTACAGAGCAAAAGAATAATCTGACCCAATAACAAAAAAAAACAATAAATGTAATGCTATTGAGGATGCAGTTTCCAAGTCCTAAAAGCCATAATGCATCCTGGCTAGAAAACAAATTTTCTCCACAGTATTATAGGATTTGAGAGCAGAAGATTTTGTGAGTGGATTTCGCATGATGAATCAGGGAAATTGGAGCCTGGGCCATCATTACCTCCCCAGGCATCTGCAGGGAAAGGGGGAATGGAGAGTTAGAGAAGCACCTCAGGAACGCTCAGGAAACCACAGGAATATGGAGTGGAAATCACCCTGGGCTTTTGGGGAGGGGGATTTGGGAGCTAAACAGGCACAAGGGGTTCTGAGCCTCCCCCAGAGCTGGGGGGAAATCCTGCAAGAGTCAGAGAAAACATGGCATAAAGGAAAAGGCCTCTGGGTGTTGGGATGGATGAACAAACCGAAACCTCCAGAAATTATTGAGAATGAATCTGAAATAACTCCACCAGCAGCTGGAGCACTGAAGCACATCTCCCAGTGCCACATCCACAGAGTCTGCAATCCATGCAGGGATGGGGATTCCACCCTGGGAGCTGTGCCAGGGCTGGGCAGCCATTTCCATGGGGAAATTGTTTCTAATTTCATCCTAAACCTGCCCTGGCACAGCCTGGGGCCGTTCCCTCTGCTCCTGTCCCTGTTCCCCCCGGCTGTGCCCTCCTGGCAGGAGCTGTGCAGAGCCACGAGGGCCCCTGAGCCTCCTTTGCTCCAGGTGAGCCCTGCCCAGCTCCTCAGGGATTCTGCAGCCCCTGCCCAGCTCCTCAGGGATTCTGCAGCCCCTGCCCAGCTCCTCAGGGATTCTGCAGCCCCTTCCCAGCTCCTCAGGGATTCTGCAGCCCCTGCCCAGCTCCTCAGGGATTCTGCAGCCCCTGCCCAGCTCCTCAGGGATTCTGCAGCCCTGCCCAGCTCCTCAGGGATTCTCCATTCCCTGCCCAGCTCCTCAGGGATTCTGCAGCCCCTGCCCAGCTCCTCAGGGATTCTCCATTCCCTGCCCAGCTCCTCAGGGATTTTCCAGGCTCTTCCCAGCTCCTCAGGGATTCTGCAGCCTCTTCCCAGCTCCTCAGGAATTCTCCAGGCCCTTCCCAGCTCCTCAGGGATTTTCCAGGCTCTTCCCAGCTCCTCAGGGATTCTCCATTCCCTTCCCAGCTCCTCAGGGATTCTTCCAGACCCTTCCCAGCTCCTCAGGGATTCTCCATTCCCTTCCCAGCTCCTCAGGGATTCTCCAGCTCCTTCCCAGCTCCCTCAGGGATTCTGCAGCCCCTGCCCAGCTCCTCAGGGATTCTCCAGGCCCTTCCCAGCTCCCTCAGGGATTTTCCAGGCCCTTCCCAGCTCCTCAGGGATTCTCCAGGCCCTGCCCAGCTCCTCAGGGATTCTCCATTCCCTTCCCAGCTCCTCAGGGATTCTCCAGGCCCTGCCCAGCTCCTCAGGGATTCTGCAGCCCCTGCCCAGCTCCTCAGGGATTCTCCATTCCCTGCCCAGCTCCCTCAGGGATTCTCCATTCCCTTCCCATCTCCTCAGGAATTCTCCAGGCCCTTCCCAAGCAGGTGTCCCTGAAGGTGCTCAGGGCTGGAATTCTGGGTTGATCCTGGCAGCTCTCAGAGCTGCTGGGGCCCCCACTGGAGCCTCTGGGATGTTTGATCCAGCAGGATCTGATGTGAGGCTGGCCACGATCTGACCGTCCTGCAGCTTTGGCACAGGATCCATCCCAGTGCTCCAGGTGTGTGCATCCATCCCTGCCCCAGCACTCAGCCTGGCTGGGCGCACAGCTGGGAATAAATTCTGGAATCAGGGAGTCCTTCAGGGGGGAAAAGCCCTTTGTGAGCACCAAGCCCTGCCACCAGCAGCACCACGGGGCCCTCAGCTGCCTCTGACTGCTCTGATCCCACCATGAAGCTCCCCCTCTGGAATTTGGACTTTTCTATGATTAGCAATTGTTTTGTTTTGGTTCACAGAGGGCCTGAAATGGGGAGGGGACACGTTTGTGTGTAAAACATGACTGCATGTCCCTGATCCTGTGTTGGGTGTTGTGGGTCCCAGGATGAGGTGAGAGATGAGAATCTGACTCCAAGTTCTCAAAAGGCTGATATATTATTATATTATATTATATTATATTATATTATATTATATTATATTATATTATATTATATTATATTATATTATATTATATTATATTATATTATATTATATTATATTATATTATATTATATTATATTATATTATATTATATTATATCATAGAAAATTATATACTAAAACTCTACTAAAGAAAGAGAAAGGAGACATCAGAAAGCTATACAAGAATGAATAATAAAAACCTGTGACTGACTCCTTAGAGTCCTGACACAGCTGGCTGGGATTGGTCATTAATTAAAAACAATTTACATGGAACCAATCAAAGCTGCACCTGTTGGTGAGCAATCTCCAGACCACATTCCCAAGCAATCAGATAATTGTTGTTTGCACCTCTTTTCTGAGGCCTCTCAGCTTCCCAGGAGAAAATCCTGGCGAAGGGATTTTTCAGGAAATACCATGGTGACAATGCTGGGGCTCCAGTGGGCAAGGACAGCTCCCCAGAGGAGTTAATTCCTTATAAATTCATTAATTCAGGAGTGCCCACCCCTGGAGGTGCCCAGGGAGCTCCTGGAGGTGGCACTGAGTGCCCTGGGCTGGGGACAGGGTGGGGATCCAAGGCTGGACCTGCTCCTGGAGGGCTTTCCCAACCCCAATAATTCTGTGGTTCTTAAGGAAAAGCTCATTTCCAGCAGGCAGCACTCATCCATCAGGCACGTGCAGGCCCCCAAAATGCAGTGTGATAGATGAACACTCCCATAAATATGAAATTGTGTAGGTGCCACTGGATGTGACATCCCCCACCCACTGCAATCACTTGTAAATCACTGAGTTCTCACTGCAGCCACAACTCCATAATAACAAAACGATTAGAAAGCCATAAAAAACAAAGTTGTTTTGTCAGGATCATTTCCTCCCTGATCACAGGGCTGCTGCAAAGTGGCTCTGGGCTTAAGTGATAGATGGGAGCCATTAATGGAGCCAGAGACCTTCCCAGGCTGCTTGCAGCAAAATTAAAAGGGAACTTGAACAGTCCTGGGTGGTTTGGAAGCCTGGAGAGTGCTTGGGTGTTGTGGTGGGGTTGGTATAAAATGCAGCCTCCCACAGCCATAAATCACATTGTTATTCATGAATAATTCCATTAGATGTATTATTTAATGGTGTAAGGTTAGGAAATCCTCTCTCACTCCTCTGGTCTGTGGCTCCCTGAGACCCTCCTGCCATGAAATTATAGGATCAGAGTGACTGGGGTTGGAAGGAACCCTAAAGTTTTGTTTGAAATGCTTTTTTTGTGTCTCACAGATGCAGTTTGACTTCTCCCTCTGCATTTATCACTCCAACATGAAAACAAACGTCACAATAGGACACAAAATGAACAACAGGCACAAGCTGAGATGTCTAAGGTAGAATGAGAGCACTTTATTTCCAAACTCCAGTATTTATAGACTTTCAAAAGTGACCATGGATTGGAGGATGAAGCTGCCACCTCTCCAGCCACAGTGGTCAAACCAACAGTCCATCAATTCTGCCTTCCTCCAGAAAGGAATGCAAAACAATTATTATTCACACTAAAAGTGTGTGAGAAACTCCATTACAAAAAATATAAACATCAGAAGGCTTGGAGGAACTGAGGGGAACCGGGTGACAAACAAACGCCCGCAGCTCTCTGGGTGACACAGGGAATATCTGTGGCTGCCCTACAGAGCTCCCTCAGCTGGCCCTGAGCTCACCAACCTGAATCT
Organism: Ammospiza nelsoni; assembly: GCF_027579445.1. Lineage (NCBI taxonomy): Eukaryota > Metazoa > Chordata > Aves > Passeriformes > Passerellidae > Ammospiza > Ammospiza nelsoni. Next base: position 1,134,221 of record NC_080640.1, read on the forward strand.
CTGAATCTCTGCTCCCACCAGCCCTCCCTGCTGCTCCCGAGCACCTCAGCTCAGCCCAGGTGCGGGTGGTACAGGGGACACCACCCTGGCAATGAACCAACCCAAGGGATTCACTTGCTGCTGTCAGAAATTTATTTCCCTCTGTTTTCCTGAAATGAGAAAATTTAGGAAATTAAGAGGAAAAAAAAAAATAAAGACTCTGCCCTAGGAAACAAATCTCTGATAGAAAAAAAGAAGGAAAAATGGAAGTTATCTCTTAATGAATAGAGAAGCCTTATTACTGCAGCCTGTTACAACTTCAAGGTCTGCAGCAGGAACTTCTCCAAGGGAGATAAATATCCCATTAAAGCAGCCCTACATCCCAGAACTCCTGCATTTTAAAAGCACCCTGGAGGCCACAACTTGCACAGTTCTCTCTGCAACTTCTGCTCTCTTCTGAAGCTCTGTCTCAAACAGAAAGAGTCTTTCTAGTCAGGCTTGTTGTGGCTTCAACACAGGCTCCAAATTTTGGCAGAAAAGGCAAATTCTGAGGGATGAGGGTGGGGGTTTGCTGCAGAGAGGGAACATTGGATCTGTTCATGTGAGTCCTGCTGTGGTTTCGTGTTTGTGACGGTGCTCACAGGGGTCTGAGGATGAGGGAAGAGAGGAGGATCTGACTCCATGTTTCACAAGGCTGATTTCTTATTTTATGATATATATTACATTAAAACTACACCAAAAGAACAGAAGAAAGGATTTCATCAGAAGGCTGGCTAAGCTAAGAATAGAAAAAGAAAGAATGATAACAAAGGTTTGTGTCTCAGCTCTCTGTCCGAGCCAGCTGACTGTGATTGGCCATTAATTAGAAACAACCCCATGAGACCAATCCCAGCTGCACCTGTTGCATCCCACAGCAGCAGATAACCACTGTTTGCATTTTGTTCCTGAGGCCTCCCAGCTTCTCAGGAGGAAAAATCCTAAGGAAAGGATTTTTCATAAAAGGTGTCTGTGACAAATAAATTCCCAAACCCATCAAAGCCTGCACTCCTGAAAATATCTTCATTAAATTTCCCTGCATTTCATTAACTATCCATGCACTGTAGGCAGCACAGAGCCCTTTTATCCCTTTTTTAATGGCACTGAAGTGTTAGGACTGTCCCTAACCCTGGGCAGTGCAGGGACCCAGGCTCTCCCACCCTTCTGCTGGGGGTTCCTGTGCTCCCTGTGCCGGGCAATTGGGGCAATTGGGGCAATTGGGGCAATTGGGGATGAGCAGCAGCCCAGGCCCTGCAGCCTCTCCATGGCCTCACTGGATCTTGGCTCCTGCTCTGCTCCCTGCTGGAAACTGGATGGAATGCTGTTCATGGTGCAGATTTCAGGAGATTTGGGGCCATGAGGTACTTCAGGGGCCCTAAAAAGAGTTTCTCCCCTTTAACCCTCAGCCTGCACTGAGGTTACCACTCAGAACTCCTTGGTTTCTTCAGGAACCCAGATTTTCATCCACTTTTACCAAGCAGGATCCCAGCAGTGCATCTTGTTTACAGACTCTGCTTTTCCTCAAAGAGCTCCAGAGCTTAATCTTGCTTTTGATCCCAAGCTGCAGCAGGGTCCCCAGAGATTCATTAGTGGCACCAAGGAGGCTTTTCCAGCACCTGCTGCTGCTGAAGGAGGCTGGGGAATTTATTTTCCAGTCCTGCCCAGGGTCCAAGCTCGCTGGCACCGCCTCAGAGATGCAGAGCTGCAGTTCTGAGGATTAAATTCTGGGGATTGGACTCTGTTTTGTTTACTCTTGCTTTATCAATCCCAAAAGTTGTTTGAAATCTCAACACGGTTCACTGTTAATCACCACTGAAGCTTTTCTGCCACCAGCTGGGAAATTCCTTATCACCAGATGACACCTTTTCCTCCTTTTTTAACTTTTATTTTTCTTTCTTGTGTGTTTCCAGGATTGGTTTCTCATGGAGTTTGCAGTGGCAGGGTCACATCACACATTTCTGGGGGCACCAGGGGTGTCCCTGGCAGCACACACAGACACACCCTTCCCACCTCATCCCTGTCCAGCCCCAAATCACAGATCCCCAAAATCTGTGGGTTGGAAAGGACCCTAAATCCTTTATCATTATCATTTTCCTTCCATCCTTTTGGGATGTTCTCCATTAAGAACCTCTGATTGTCCTCTGTCAGAACTCAGTGCATCCCTCCGGGTGTCCAGAGGTGCCGGGGGGCTCAGAGACCCAGAGCACCTGGGGATGTGATTGTGACCCCTGGAGCAAGGTACCAGCTTTGTATGAGGACCTGAAAGTCACAGAAGTTTAAATAGTAAAATAATAAAATGATCACAGGTGAAAATGTAGGTTTTGGGATTTTTGGAATGGGGGTTATGGGGACAAGATGGAGGAACTTGGGCATGTCCAGCCTTTCTTCTTGTTCTTCTTGTTCTCCATTTTCTGCAGTGCTGTTGGCACTTTGGGGTTGGTTTAGAGTAGAAGTGCACTGTCTAACACAAGTGATGAGTATTGGGAATTAAGTGTAAATATGTTATAGGTAGTTTGTAGTATAAAAGAACAACACAGAGTGCCTGTGGCTGCCCTGCTGAGCAGATCTGGGCTGGGCAGAGAGAAAATTTTATAGATAAGAATTAATAAACAACCTCAACACCGACAAGTGAAGAGCCCAGACTCGTTCTTCAGCTGTGCAGGCTGAAGCAGAGACACCCTGCACATCCGGGGCAGCAATTATCAACCAAAACCTGAGAGTCCTCCTCATAAAATCTGATGTCCTGTCACGAAATCAGAGAATCCCAGCCTGGTTTGGGAGGGAGGGACCCCAAACCCCCCAGTGCCACCCCAGCCATGGCAGGGACACCTCCCACTGTCCCAGGTGCTCCAGCCCCAGTGTCCAGCCTGGCCTTGGGCACTGCCAGGGACCCAGGGGCAGCCACAGCTGCTCTGGATAATCTGCCAGGGCCTCCCCATTTTCCCCTGGTTTGGGGTGAGGAGCATTTACACCCCACAGGAGCAGCAGCAAACCTGAGCACCAGAACATCTCGACCGTAATTAACCTTTTAATTAACATATCCACAACAAATTTACTGCAGAACTCGAAGACATGTGAAGCACAGCTGTGCTGGCTGGGGGCTGGACGTGATTATTTTGGAGAACAGAAAGCTCAGCTCCCCCTCAACAGATTTGCAGCAATTAAATCTCCACCACTGGCACTTATTTTACATTTCTTATCTCAGGAAATGACTTTTTTTGACCAGTTGAGCTCCTGCTGCTTCTCAGCTGGCCCTGGAATGAAAGTGCAGCAATGTTGTTTGAATCACAAAGCTAAAAGCCACAATCTGGGTTGAATATTCAGGGAGAGGTTGAGTTCCCCAGCTCAGGGGTGTTCCAGGGGCTGGAGCATCCCCAGGGATGGAGATTTCACATATTCCCCATGTGCATCCCTGGATTTCTGAGCCAAAAATCCCCAGAGAATCCCAGGTGGTTCCAAGCACTGCATGGACTCACCCTCAATAGCAAATTCGGGGACGTGGCAGCTCCCCAAAACACCCCAGCCCCACTCCCAGCAGATGCAAATCTCCAATTTACATCAAACACACAAAAGTAATAAAATCCTGACACTTCTGTGCCTCCATCCTCACTTTTTCCCATCCCTGGAAGCGGGCTCTGCCTTTCCAACCCAAATGAAACCAGGATCTGACAAATTCTCATGTTTAAGTAGATGTTTACTCCAAATTCCCTGTCCTCCTTTCACCTCCTCCCCAGGACCATCCCCTCAGTGCACAGAGTCTGATGTTCCTCTTTTCCTCCCCTTTTAACTCTAAATCATTCCCTCTGGACTCCCACAACTCAGAAATAACAGGAACCAGATGCTGCTTTCTGGTTTTCCTTTCAATTTCCAAATTACTTCTAAATTGTGACCTTGCCTACCAAGATTTTGCCTAAAGCAAGGTTTTATTGCTGTGTTATCAACGGCAGAAAATAAACCCCTCACATTGGGAAAAAGAAACAGACCTTTAATTAACTGTAATGATGGTTCTGGGGGCCATTATCACACATTCCAGCTGCAATAAAAAGCTTTTAAGAGGGTTGACAGCAAGTTCAGCCCTTATTCCTCCTCCTTCCCAGCACCCAGGCTGAAGGGAGGAGGAAAACTCGAAAAGGGAAATTTGGAATGTCTCAGTTGGTTGTGCCACAGAAATGTCCTCAAAGTTCTCCCTGCAGCTTTTATCCACTTTAAAATGAAAGAATATCCAATTATTGTTAATTTTGTTTACATCCAAGAGTTTGGTACCATCCCACCTATTCCCAGCTCTGTTGTTTTTCCAGGCACAGAGCAGCAGGAGTTAAGCACAGGAAAAATCCAAATTTCCTCCTGGTGGCAAAGGAATTTCCTGAATTTTCTATTCCATCACCAAGTCTGCAAACCAGTATTGGAGCCAACGTTTCTCCAGGCTGCAGTTCCACCACAGGAAATGGATTTAAATGCCACACCTGGGAATTTGGGTTTTGCATTTAAAGACGCTGTGGTTTGGAATATTGATGCATTTCTCCGATTTCCCTTGGCTTTCCCAAGCAGTAATTGTTCCTCATGTACTTTTCTAATCCAATGATGTCTGCAGTCATTCCAGGTGGGGATGGAGGGATTTATCCCAGCAATACATTCAGCACAGGGCAGGACATGTGGCATCATTGCTGCCACCCCAGCTGCAAACTCCACCCTCAACTATTCCTAATTTGCATCCAAACCTTCCGAAGCAGAGGGAAAGAAATGAGATTTTCAGTGCTCCAGGATGGCTCTGACATCAGTAAGGAGCAAACCCTGCTACTCTGGAAATTAATGTTCTCATTCTGGTTTTGTCTGAGGGATTTTGTCCCAGGGGTTCCAGGATTTGTGTTTCAGGGATCCCATGGTTTTTGTCTCAGGAATTTCAGGGGTTTTGTCTCTGAGATCCCAGGGTTTTTTTCCCAGGGGTCCCAGGGTTTTTGTCTCAGGAATTTCAGGGTTTTTGTCTCACAGATCTCAGGGGTTTTGTCTCATGGATCCCAGGTTTTTATCTCAGGGATCCCAGGGATTTTGTCTCAGGATTTTTGTCTCAGGGATCTCAGGGTTTCTGCCCCAGAGATCTCAGGGTTTCTGTCTCACGGTTTTTGTCCCAGGGATGTTCATGGATCTCGGGAGCTGCAGTTCCCCTCAGCACAGGGGCAGCCTCGTTCTCCCCTAGAAATTAAAAGCAATGAAGGCCCAGCAGAGCAGGAGGGGTTTGTGTGCCCTGGGAAGGAGAGAGCTCAGTCCTTCTGAGCAGGAATGGGAAGTAAATAGAGCTGGAATTGAATCTCTGGGACTTTGAGGCAAATGAGGCTCCTCTCCCTGCCCAGCAGCGTTCCCTGAGTGAATCCCTCCTGCTCCAAGCAAACCCTGCAGGGAGAGCCATGGGGGTCTCTAATCTGCAATATCCTGGGGTTTCCACACTCCTCCACCAGGCCTGGTCAATGTTCCCACCCCCAAATGAGAAATTCCCCCTTTCTGAGCCCTCTGATCAGAGCTCCCCTGGACAATCTGGTTCGTGCCCACCATCCATCTTCCCTCCAGATGAGAAACTGCTCATCAGCCCAGCTCCAAAATCAGATCTGCTGCTCCCAGGGCCAGGGAGGGAGCCAGATCACTGCTGATGGGGCCCTGGGTCCAGTTACAGGAGCCCTGGAGAGGGGAAATGATGGAGAGATGAGAAACCAAAGAGCACTGGAGGGCTGCACTGAGGAGGAGACAATTACAGAGACCAGGATCGATGATCGTTGAGGAGGAGGAAGTTTAAGCCGTGAAACAAAGACACATTTAGAGAATTTTTAGAGAAAATTAATTTAATTAATTTAGAGAAATTTAATTTAATTCGATTTTCCTGTCTTCTAATGATTGGCAATACCTACAGAGCCTTTGGTGGGTGTCCTTCCAGCTAAGGACGAAGGATGGGAAGGAAATGGAAAAGAGAAAGAGCTGAAATCCCAGCAGGGTGGGGTCAAGCACTGGGGACAGGAGACCCCTTTGGAACACCAGCCCCACCAGTGGTGCCAGCTCACAGCACTGGGCAAGGCTGGCACTGACTTCTCCAGATTTATTCCCCTTTTCCATTAGAAAAAGGGTGAATTCAAGCAGAGAAGATGAACTCAGGCCTCCAAAATCCAGAGGTGAAAGTGCTCAGGTCAGTGACAATTCCAGCACTCCTGTTAGGATCAGAACTGATGGGATGGGGATTATTTCCTGATATTTCCCTTTTCAGACACAGCCTGTCCTTTGTTCCGGCGTTTTCCCTGCAGCTGAAACCAAATTCTTGCCTTTGGCTGCTCCTGCAAGGTGAGAAACGCCTTTGGATCTCACCTTGGGCTGCCAGGGGTGCAGGGACTGGGAACTGCAGCAGGGCAGGGGCAAAGCAAAGCTGCACTTCAAGGCAGCCAGAACTGAGAGCAGAAACAAAGGGAAACTGAATCAAAGCTGCCCCTCAAGAATCAGGCCTGGGAAAAAAAAAATAAAAATAAAATAAAATGAAATAAAATAGGTGCTTTCAAGCCTGACTAAAAATAGCTCACTCAAATTTTTCTGTAATGCCTTCAAAGATAGGGAGTGACAGGAGAAATGAGAAATCAGCCTGGCTGTGCTCAAAGCACAGCCTGGGAGGTCGAGGGGAGCATCACCCCAAACAAATCAGCACACAGCAATATCTCCTGCCACACCTCAGCTGCACAGGTGGTTATTCCTTCCCTAATATAACACCTCCAGTTTGGATAGCAACCACAAACTGGTTATTCCCCTCCTCAATCCCCATCCAGCCACAAGCTGGCTCTTTCTTCATGCTCCCCAGGGGTGCTGGGAGCTCTGTTTGCTGCGGCAATTTCACTTTTGCTGCTCTATTTAGAGTTTTAAACCCCGTGCACTCCTTTTAAGTCTCTCCTTCCTTTTATTCCCTCTGCTTTGTTGTTCGTTTATTATTGCAGGTTCAGCCTTGTCACATCCACCTTTTATTCCTCTGTCTCATAAAGTTTTGATTGTGCCGTTGTAGCTGAGAACTTTTCCTCCCTCGTGCTTTGGAAAACTGCATTTCAGGAGTTTATTCAATGTGGGATATGATAGAACCATTCCTGCCAGGGCCGCCACCAACCTGTGTCCCACGTGCCACATTTACACGGCTTGGGAATCCCCACAGGGACAGGGACATCCAGCACTTCCCATGAAGGATCTGCCCTAAAATCCAACTTAAACCTGCTCTGATGGTTTTCTTCATGGAAATCTGAATGATTTCTTCATGGAAAGGGTCGTCAGACACTGGAAGGAGCTCCCCAGGTTGGTGGTGGAGGTGCCCAGGGAATCCCTGGAGGTGGCACTCAGGGCTCTGGGCTGGGGACAAGGTGGGGATGTGTCACCCTGTTTTTTTAACATTTTCTAAGCCTTCTGATGTTGACATTCTTGTAAGGAACTTTCTCACACACTTTCTGTAAATAACTCATTGTTTTGCATTCTTTTATGGAGGAGGAGAAATCTGATGGGCTGTTGGTTTGTCCAGTGTCACTGGAGAGGTGGCACTGTCACCCTCCAATCCAGGGTCACTTTTGGACATCTATAAATGTTGGAGTCAGAAAATAAACTTCCCTTTTTTCTTCACCTTGAGAGCAGCAGTGTGAGCTTGTGTTCTTTGGTGTCCTACAGTGACAGGGACGGGCACAGCTGGGACGGGATGGTCCTGGGGGGCTTTTCCCACCTCACTGTGGGACTTTTCCAGCCCCTCCTGGAAGGTGTCCCAGGGTGTGGGATGAGATGCTCTTGGAGGTTCCTTCCATCCTAAACCTTTCTGGGGCTCTGTGTTGATTTTGGCCTGCAGGACCAAAATAAAGGAGTTTAAAAGGTGAGCAACCCACCTCTCTCCATGCTCTTTCCTTATCTACAGCAGCATTTGTGTCTCTCTCAATCCATCACTTGAGTTCCTTCACCCTGCAGCATTCCAGGCCTGCAGGAATTCCAATTCTGTGGTTCTGACACCTCCTGGGTCCCTCTCTTGGGCACATTCCCCCAGAGCAGCCCCCACAAACAGCCTGAGGGTCTCTGGCCCCCTTCCCACCTGCACACCCCTCCCTTGGGAAGGATGGAAGTTTGACAGGAAAGTCTCACAGATGTGTGTGCTTGGCAGAAAGATTTTTAAATGTAGAGTCTGATGGAGGAATAGAGATAAAAGCAAGTTTTGGTATAGAAGAAAAGAATTGCTGAGCCAGTCTCGCTGGATAACCAAGGAGGCAAAGGCTGTGTTGGTTAGAAGGGGTTTTTATGGCTTAGAGCAAAGGATAAACCCACCCCAAACAAGGAGATGTTTTTACCAAGCACAAAGAGAGCACAGGCAAACAAGTCAGCAAACTGTGCAAGTAGAAAAAAGGTCTCAGAATTTTCCACTGCAAGAAAACTGAAAAACAACTTCTAGCTCAAACTGTAATGTACTGACTGTTAGTGACTGGAGAACAGTGACATGAATATGGTAATTACAGCAGTTATGATGGGCTATAGGTAAAAGTTAAGGTATAGATTGGTTCTGCTGTATGAAAATGCTCAGCAAAGAAAGTATATAATAGATTTATATATATTTGTAATTATATGCATTATAAAATAATGTAACCTAAACTAAGGGTGTCCAGGCCTGCCTGCAGCTGGAGCTGACAGCTGTGGGCACAGCTCTGTCACCCACCACCCTGGACTGATGTAACACCTTGGATGGAATAAACTGCATTTTGTATGCATAAACTGCATTTTGTATACAATAAACTGCATTCTGTACACAATAGACTGCATTCTGTGTACAATAATCTGCATTTTGTATACAATAAACTGTATTTTGTATACAATAAACTGCAGGTTGTATACAATAAGCTGCATTTTGTACACAATAAACTGCATTCTGTACACAATAAACTGCAGGTTGTATACAATAAACTGCAGGTTGTATACAATAAACTGCATTCTTTATACAATAAACTGCATTCTTTATACAATAAACTGCATTCTGTATACCATAAACTGCATTTTTTATACAATAATCTGCATTTTGTACACAATAAACTGCATTTTGAAGAGCAGCCTGGAGTCCCACATCCCTCCTTTGGGCTCTTAGCCCTGTTTTGGCTCCCTGAGCACCCAGCTCCCTGCAGCCCTGTCTCAGCCTCCTGTGCTCATTTGCATCCCTGCTAATCAGCCCAGCCTGCTCCTCGGGCTGCGGGAGATGTACAACATTAATCAGTTGATTGTTATTAACCCAGTTACATTGTAGCTGTGCATTAATGCTGCTCCAGCCCTAAATCCAGCCTCTAATCAGGCATTACAACACACAGCTCATGGTGTGAGCTTGGCAATAATCCTGTTATTGGGGGATCGGGGCGTTGGCATCGGGGCTTTGTGGGATTTCTGCACATTTCAGGGGTGGGCAGAGGGGGTTGGGGTCAGCACTGGGCGTTTAATGGAAAAGGCTGCTCAGGATTTAACATCTCCCCAAAAATCCCAACAAACCTCATACACAACAGGCACAGAGGAGAGAAAATCACCAATCCCTCAGCACTCCCTGTCCAAGAGAGAAAATCACCAATCCCTCAGCATTTTCCATGTCCAGGACAGAAAATCACCATTCACTCATCATTCCACATCCAGGACAGAAAATCACCCTTCACTCATCACTTCATACCCAGGACAGGACAGAAAATCACCAATCCCTCAGCACTTCCACATCCAGGACAGAAAAATCACCATTCCCTCAGCATTTGAACATCCAGGACAGAAAAATCACCATTCCCTCAGAATTTTTATACCCAGGAGAGAAAATCACCATTCCCTTAGAGCTTCATACACAGGACAGAAATTCACCATTCCCTCAGCACTTCCATGTCCAGGACAGAAAATCACCATTCTCTCAGCACTTCTGTACCCAGGACAGAACAGAAAATCACCACTCCCTCAGCACTTTCCATGGCCACACCAGAACCAGCAGATCCCAGACCGGGTCAGGTTGGATTAGTGTGCCCAGATTGGCACAGGGTGTGCCCAGATTGGCACAGGATGTGCCCAGATGCTCTGGAATGTTCCCCATGGAGCAAAGCCCCCAGCCCTTTTTGGGATGAGATGCTCTTGGAGGCTCCTTCCATCCCAAACCCTCCTTGGGCCCTGTGCTGATTGTGGCCTGCAGGACCAAAGTAAAGGAGTTTAAAGGTGAGCAATCCAGCTCTGCCCGTGCTCCTTCCTTGTTTACAGCAGGATTTGTGTCTCTGTGTGTCCATCACTTGATGCCTTTGCCCTTGATCAGTCCAGCTCTGCAGGAGCCCCTCAGAGAAGTGTTTTCCTTTCCCTGCCCACCTGCCCAGGTGTTTGCAGGGAATCCCCTCCCTTGCCATGCAATGCTGCAAACAGGAGGCTCACCCGTAATTTACAGCCAGAATGAAGCACTGCACCATCAGTTAAAATTAAATCCGCTCCATCCTGGCAGGAAATCGATGGCCCACACAAATAAACAGCAGCCTGGGAAGCAGAGCCCTGGCCAGGGAGATTTCCAGGATTGCCTGGGAGCACAGCCCTGCCCCCTTGGAAAACACATAATTGCAGTCATTAGCCCATTATTTGCAAAATTGTTGTAAACACGTTAATAATTAATCGGTATCTGCAGCGTGCCCTCATCAATGTGTGGTTATTAAATCCATTCATGATTCCAAGACGTTCATGGGGATATTTTGCAAATCCTTTTTCCAAGTGTAGCAGAATTATTTTTTCTGTATTTTTGTGGTTTTGCAGCAGCTATATTTTTTACCAATAATAAGAAGAAGAAGAAGACAAAGCATATAAAGATAATTTCTCTGTAAAATGCATTTTAATGCATCACTGCTCATTTCCTCAAAGTCATTTTTTCGGGGACTAAGGATGTCTGGTAGCAAAAAAAATTATTTGTGATCAGACTCAGCATCGTGCAAAGCCTGATTGGAGCTGCAGGTGATAAAATGGAAACTGAAATATTTAAAGCAGACTCTCCCAAATCAGGCTGATCCCATAAATGAGCTTTGTGGGATGTCTACAGGAGGGGAAAAAATAAAAAAAGGAATTAAAAACAGGGCTGACAGTTTCAGTGTGCCTTCCCTTCAGCCTGTGAGGAATGAAGCCAGAAATGCATCCCTGGGCTGCAGCTGGAGGTGCCAGGAGCTGCCAGCAGCTGTGGGGGCTCAGAGCCAGGCTCTGCTGAGCCATGAACACAGATTCACAAATTCATAAATTCACAAATCCAGAAAGCCACAAATTCACAAATTCACAAATTGGATTTGGGCTGGGCACCCCAGAGAGGGGCAGGGAACTGCCAGGAGCCAGGGGAGAGAGGGGTGCCCAGGAAAATCTTTATTTGTGGGCACCTGCCACTGTAGGAGACAAATAATACAATGTGGACTCGCTGCTCTTTTCAAGGTAAAAAGAGAGTTTTTAATTTCTGACTCCAACATTTATAGATTTCCAAGAGTGGCAGTGGATTGGAGGGTGACAGTGCCACCTCTCCAGTGACACTGGGCAAACCAACAGCCCACCAAATTTCTCCTCCTCCATAAAAGAATGCAAAACAATGAGTTATTTACAGAAAGCGTATGAGAAAGTTCCTTACAAGAATGTCAACATCAGAACATTAGAAAATATTAAAAAATCAGGATAACAGCACCCTGTGCCAGGCTCCCAGCCTCCTGGGGAACAATCCCTCCCCAAATCCTGCAGCAGTGGAGCCCTGCACTCCATCCATGCCCTGGGAAATCCTGCATCCTCATCTGGGAGAGCACAGAGAAACCCTCCCTGGATGGAAAAATGAGATTTCCCTGTCAGCACACAGCCCAGCCCCAGCAGAGCCCATTCCAGCTGGAAATCTTATCCAGAGATAAAAATTGGGGTTTTGCAGAGCTCCTGGGAACAAAAAGGATGGGAGATGCTGGAACTTAAAATGCTGGAACTTAGAATGCTGCCCATAAAATGGGAGAAATAATTCAGAGACACCCTAAAGCCAGCTTGGCTTGCTGAGGGAAGCAGGGAAATGCTGTGCCAGGGCTGGAGGAGCCTTTCCAGGAGGAAATGCCCAGAAATGCCCCAGAAATGCCCTGGGTTCTGGCAGGATGCTGGGAATCCACAGCCCCGCGGCCCTGCAGGCCCCAGGCTGATTGCAGGCCCTGTGATTTCCCAGGATATCGGATTTTCCTCTGGCTACAGCCAGGCCTGCTCCATGAACCAGTTTGTCCCTCGGAGCATTAATTGTTTAACATCAGACCCTAACGAGCTTTCAGCACCAAACCCAGCATTCCTCTGCCCCCAGCAGAAAAATCCCATTTACAGGAAAAGCTCAGGGCCAGCAGCCAGCTCTGAGGACTGAAATTGGGTTTCCTTCAGCCACTCATTTCCTGAGCCTCCCGAACACGGGCCACGAGGGCATTTTTGTCATTTTTCTGCCCCTTTCTGCTGTGCTTGGCCAAAGCATCTCCCACCCAGGCAGGCTCGGCCCTGCCCCTGCACCATGCTGGAATCGCTTCCCTCTGCTCTGCTGCCCTGTCAGCACCAGAGCAAATTACCAACCTTAGATGAAGATCTGCAGGCCACAACAGTTTAAGTAGAATATTAGTGAAGTTATCACGGGGTGGAAAAGTAGATTTTGGGGTTTTTGATATGGGGGTTCAGGGGGCAAGATGGAGGGAACTGGGCATGTCCTGCCTTTCTTCCTCTTCTTCTTGCCCTCCTTCTTCTGCTGTGATGGTGGCACTTTTGGATTGGTTTAGAGTAGAAGCTCACTGTCTGACATGGGTGATGGGTATTGGGAACTAGCTGTAAACATTGCACGTATTTTTTAGTATAAAGACATAACACTGCCCTGGGGGCAGGCAGAGTGCCTGGAACTGTCCTGCTGGTCGGACCTCAGCAGGGCAGGAGAAATAATTTTATAGATAAGAAACAAGAAACAACCTTGAGACCAAGAACTGAAGAGCCCTGACTCCTTCTTTGAGCACCGGGCTGGGAAAAGAGATTTTCCAACTTTTCTTGGGTTCACTCTAACAAGCTAATGATCCCGACAGTGCACCAAACTCTTTTAGGCATTTTAAATCATCTAAACCCTGAATTAAAGCCTCTGCCCCAGCTGGGAGCTCTCCTGGCTGTGCAGGGTCAGCTCACCCCACAGGATTTCAGCCAGGTGCTGGGTTGGTGACATCCGGCTCCGCATTCCTCAGAGGGGAAAGACAAACAATGCAGAGCAGCATTTGCTGGAGGGATTTGATTGTTTTAATTGGATATTTCCAGCCTTAAAGATTCAATGGTTCTAACTCCTTTTGTCCTGAGATATTAAAGTAGCTTTCATAGAACTCCAGCCTGCTTTGGGTGGGGAGAGACGTAAAAATTCATCCCATCCCATGGCAGGGACCCCTCCCACTGTCCCAGGTGCTCCAGCCCCAGTGTCCAGCCTGGCCTTGGGCACTGCCAGGGGTCCAGGGGCAGCCACAGCTGCTCTGGGCACAATTCCCAGTTCCCAAAATCCCACCTAAACCTGCTCATTTGAAGCCCTTCCCCTTTCCAACCTGGAAATCCCAAGGTAACCCAGGTCCCACCATGGCACAGAGCTCTGGCACAAACCCTGATTTACCCCCAGAGCTGAGCAGGGCAGGATCCTGTGCTCCAGCCCCGCGTTCCTGCTGCACTCTTTGCTGTTCCCCAAGGGCTGTCGTGGTTTATTTGTGCTCTGAAGATGAAGGTGGAGGTTTCAGTGATGGGAAGCCACATCCTCCCTCCCTTTGAGCTGCTCCTGTCCCCTGCTGTCCCCCAGCATCCCAGCTGCTTCCCCATGCACACCCAGCTCTTCCCCGGAGCTGGGAAAACTTTTCAGGTGCAGCTCTTGCATTTGGCACAAACCATTTGGGGCAGGCAAAGCTGTTTAAAAATTCAAATGAGGTTTTCAAATGGCGTTTGAGCTCAGGAGTTCGGAAACATTTCCTGAAACACAGGAGCTGGTTGCAGAGAGACTGGAAATGAATTCCGGATGAAAGTGAAGCGGGAGGAGAAAAAAGACCCCTTTTAACACAAAACATGTTTTGAAAATTACCATTTCAGGGCATGAATCCGTGTTGCATTTGATCTGGAGTTAATGAGGTCTGCTCAGGTACCCAGCTGCCACAGAGCCGTGCAATCCCAGGATCATTCAGGCTGGAAAACAGCTCCAGATCAGCTGGGCCTGGTCTCACCTTGTCCCAGCCCTGAGCTCCGGGTGCCACCTCCAGGGATTCCCTGGGCACCCCCAGGGATGGGCACTGAACCCTCCTGGGCAAGGAGGGCTGCAAACAGCGCCTGAGCAGCAGGGAAAGAGCCCAGAAATGCCAACGGGGGCGGCTGGAGGAGCTCCCTCCCTGCTGGAGCCTGGGGCTGTCCAGCTGCAGCCCATTCCCTGTTCCCTGGGCACAGACACGCCCAGGGCTGGGCACACAGCCTGTGCTCCCAGCAGAACCAGGGACAGGATAAGTTCCTGGAGGAGTTTATCAAGGAATTTATCAAGGAATTTAACAAGGATGAATTCCTGAGCTGGCTGTGCCGCCCCTGGGCTGGGCTGGGGTGGCACCAGGAGATGTTTGGGGCACAGAAGGTCCCTGTGCCAGCCTGGACATCCTCTCAAAGGATAACAAAGTTCTGGAATGTTCTGCCCAGGGAGGTGGTGGGGTCCCCATCCCTGGGTGTGTTTAACAAAGCCTGGATGTGGCACTGGGGGCCAGGGTTTAGTTGGGGCGTTTGGCTGGGTTGGACTCCGTGATCCTGGAGGTCTCTTCACCTCAAGGGCTGAATTCACTCTCTGTTCTCCCCCTGAACAGACCAGGTGAAGTGCTTCTATCAAATCCACCCCTCTCCCAGTTCCCATTATCCCAGGTTGTTCCCAGCCCCTCCAGCCTGGCCTGGGGCAGATCCATTCCTGCAGTTTGGAAACCTTGGGGCAGAGGATCTCCCTTCCACCAGCCCCTGCATCCTCTCCCGGAGCTTCCTACAAGAACTCTCAGTTCCCATCCTCAGTAAAAACAGAGATACCGTGGTGCCCAAATTTGTTTGATAATTGCATTTTCTCATTACCCTCCCATCATCCCGGGTGCCAGCAGTGTCCAGGCTGTTTGCACTCGCTGTGACACTGGCAGAGGATAACGGAGATGGCACAGCCCACCCCAGAGCCGTGCTGCAGCTCCTCCCCGACCCTGGCATCCATCCCAGAATCTGCTTTGCTGGGTGCTCCCAGGGGCTCAGGCTGTGCTCAGGACGGGGACACCGCTCTGGTGACACTGAATGCTCCCCACCACAGCACAGCCACCAAAGCCACAACATCAAATAATTCTCCCATTTGGAAGGACTTTCCCAAGGAGCACAGCTACAAACAGCCAGGTACAGGAGGTTCTGCGCATCCCTGGGCGTTGCCAAAGCCACATCATTAAATAATTCTCCCGTTTGGAAGGACTTTCCCAAGGAGCACAGCTACAGACAGCCAGGTTTGTAGGACAGGAGGTTCTGCGCATCCCCGGGTGCTGCAAAGCCGCGAGCGCAGCTCTGCCTCTCCACATCCCTCAGAGCCATGGAGCGCCAGACTGGTTTGGCTTGGAAGGGACCTCCCAGCTCATCTCATTGCAGCCCTGCCACGGGCAAGGAGCCCTAAAAATCCCTAAAAACCCACTTTAAAAATGCTGTGTGCAGCCCCACCTCCGGGTTCAGATATAAAAGGGAGTTTGAGTGACTCAGTCCAGGCGAGCTTTGCCCTCTGCAGGTGTAGGAAATCCTTTCCCACCGTGTTTTCCCACTGAACAGCACCTCTGCTTCCAGCAGCGATGGCATTGACAGGAATTACAGAGAGCACAGGCGGGAGAGCTGCTCCCAACTCCCCGAAAATTCCTCCCGTGCACAGAAGGCTCCATCTAGTGTCACACGGGCGTATTCCCGGGGAAAAAGAGGGGAAAAAGAAGGAAAGGCGGGGGGAAAGGCACTTGGTAATAATTGCTGTGGGTTTGTAAGCTGCCCTGGCAAAAAAAAAAAAAAAAAGAAATCAAGCAAAAAAAAGTATTTTCCTACCGTGCTTTGCTGCCCACAGACGGTGAATGCCAGATCTTCCATCATGGCTTTGGAAAAGGGGGGGACAGGACACAAGGAATGGCTCCCAGTGCCAGAGGGCAGGGCTGGATGGGATATTGGGAATTGGGAATTGTTCCCTGGCAGGGTGGGCAGCCCTGGCACAGGTGCCCAGAGCAGCTGTGGCTGCCCCTGGATCCCTGGCAGTGCCCAAGGCCAGGCTGGACACTGGGACACCCTGGGACAGTGGGAGGTGTCCCTGCATGGCTGGGGTGGCACTGGGGGGATTTGGGGTCCCTCCCACCCAAACCATTCTGGGATTCTCTGATGGCTCACCCTGATCCATGAATTCTGCTGCCATCATTAACCACCCCAGGATTTGCGCTGTGACCAACCAGGCCCCACATCCAGGAGGGATCTGAGCCCCCTCGGGGGCAGAGCTGGCACTGCCAGGCTCAGGCTCTCAGTGAGGGCTCAGCCCAGGCACCGAGGGCAGAAGTGCCAGCCTGGTTCTGCCAGAGCCCGAAACCCCTGAGGGTCTGAGGCCTCCTGACAGCTCCAGCCTGCCCAGGGGGAGCATTCCCAGTTTAACCCAAACCTTCCCAGCGGCAGGAAAGCCTCGGCTCTGCCCTTCCTTCAGAGGCACCTGTGGCACCCCTGGGGTTCAGAGCTGCTCCCTGGGGCACTCACACTGAACAGCAGCCACAGCTGCTATTGCCATCATCACCATCATCATTATACTACTACTATTGTTATTACTATTATGATTACTATTATTATTATTACTATTATTACTATTATTCCCAAGCTTTTAATCTGAGAAATGGCTGAAAAGTCCAGGTTTGCCTTGGGAACAGTAACCAATGAATTTAAATTGAAAGTTTAAAATTAATTAACAAAGCCCAACAAAGCCACGTTGGACAGCTCCTGTGAGATTTGGGGGGTGTTGGGCTCAGGAGCCCCAGCCCTGTGGCCCCTCCTCTTATCCCTGTTTCCCACCCACCCCACAGCATTCCCTGCCCCGTTATTCCCTGTTATCCCACCCCACAGCCTTCCCTGCCCCATTATTCCCTGTTATCCCACCCCACAGCCTTCCCTGCCCCGTTATTCCCTGTTATCTCACCCTGCAGCATTCCCAGCCTGATTTCCCTCCTTATCCCACCTCATCCTCCCCCTTATCCCCCCGAGCTCCCCCTCAGCGTTCCCAGCCCCAGTATCCCGTTATTCCCATTATCCCAGGGCCGTCCCTGCTGCGGCATCCCCAGCCCCGTGTCCCACCATCCCGTCCTGTGGCATCCCCAGCTCTGCTCCTGTGCCCTGCCACCATCCCGTTGTCCCGGGGCAGCATCCCCAGCCCTGTTATCCCATTGTCCCATTATCCTGGGGCCTTCATTCCCAGTCCCATTATCCCACTGTCCCGTTATCCTGACACAGCATTCCCAGCCCTGTTATCCCGAGGCAGCACGCCCAGCTGTGTTATCCCATTATCCCATGGCATCATCCCCAGCCTCATCCCCAGCTCCACTATCCCTCTGTCCCACTCTCTATCCCATTCTCCCGCTATCCCATTATCCCACTCACCCGTTATCTTTCTATCCTTCTACCCCACTGTCCCTCTATCCCACTCTCCTCTTATCCCTCTGTCCCATTGTCCCTCTGTCCTTCTCTCCCTCTATCCCTCTCTCCTGTTCTCCTATTAACTCTCTGTGTCGTTATCTCTCTACCCCATTATCCCGTTATCCCTCTGTCCCTCTATCCCGCTACACCGTTATCCCTCTGTCCCGTTATCCCTCGGTCCCGTTATCCCTCTGTCCCTCTGTCCCGTTATCCCTCCGTCCCTCGGTCCCGTTATCCCGTTATCCCTCTGTCTCGTTATCCCTCGGTCCCGTTATCCCTCTGTCCCTCTATCCCGCTACACCGTTATCCCTCTGTCCCGTTATCCCTCGGTCCCGTTATCCCTCTGTCCCGTTATCCCTCCGTCCCTCTGTCCCGTTATCCCTCGGTCCCGTTATCCCTCTGTCCCGTTATCCCTCGGTCCCGTTATCCCTCTGTCCCGTTATCCCTCCGTCCCTCGGTCCCGTTATCCCTCTGTCCCGTTATCCCTCTGTCCCTCCGTCCCTCCGTCCCGTTATCCCTCGGTCCCTCCGTCCCTCTGTCCCGTTATCCCTCTGTCCCTCCGTCCCTCTGTCCCGTTATCCCTCTGTCCCTCCGTCCCTCTGTCCCGTTATCCCTCTGTCCCTCCGTCCCTCTGTCCCGTTATCCCTCGGTCCCTCCGTCCCTCTGTCCCGTTATCCCTCTGTCCCTCCGTCCCTCCGTCCCGTTATCCCTCGGTCCCTCCGTCCCTCTGTCCCGTTATCCCTCTGTCCCTCCGTCCCTCTGTCCCGTTATCCCTCGGTCCCTCTGTCCCGTTATCCCTCTGTCCCTCCGTCCCTCGGTCCCGCTCCGCGGTGCCAGCACCGCCCCGTGGCCATGCCCGGTGCTGCCGCCGCCAGGAAAATGCCCGGGATTGGTTTTCCCCATTAAATACCCCCTCATTAAAATAATGAACTAACCCAAATTTCCCCATTAAATACCCCCTCATTAAAATAATGAACTAACCCAAATTTCCCCATTAAATACCCCCTCATTAAAATCATGAACTAACCCCAATTTCCCCATTAAATACCCCCTCATTAAAATAATGAACTAACCCCAATTTCCCCATTAAATACCCCCTCATTAAAATCATGAACTAACCCAAATTTCCCCATTAAATACCCCCTCATTAAAATCATGAACTAACCCCAATTTCCCCATGAAATACCCCCTCATTAAAATCATGAACTAACCTAAATCTACCCATTAAATACTCCCTGATTAAAATCCTTAACTAACCCAAATTTCTCCTCGGCCAGGCAGAAGCCCTCAATCAATCTTCACACGCGGCCAGGTTAATTTTTAATTTAAATCCCAGGTATTGATACTTCCCTCTCAAACCTGGAATTTTTCAAGGAGGTTGGAAGGAATTTCTTATCCCAGCACTGAGGAGGTGACAGAGGTGACAGATACCTGCCAGAAAAAGTTATTTCATATATTTAGGAGCACAGAGGGTTTAATCACTGGCTGTTCCTCTCTTCCTTAGGAATATTTGGGGTTTTTTTCCTAATATCCCAACATTAAATTGCAGGGAAAAAAAATAATCCAGCTGAAATGTTGGGACAAACAAGGGAAATATTGCAAAATGAGGAGGGAAATACAGACAAGGCACCCACAGCTTCCCTGGGCACCCTGTGCCAGGGAACAACTCCTTCCCAATATCCCACACTGGAATAAATAAAAATACAAATTATTAGGAATCAGCTGCTATTCCCTGCTGCTCTGCTGCACGTCTGTAAATCCATTAACAGGACTCCATAAACCCCAAATAAATTCCACTACACTGAATTCTGAAGGAAAACGAAATAGCATTTGGTATTTAGTATTTAATTAAAGCTTCTAACTCCTTATTTCACCACAGGGGTGCTACGTTTTGCTGTAATAAATTATTTTCTTCCTACTGACAACTACCTGAATGCATTTGCAATTCACTTAAGAGGATTAATTAAGGCTTGTTTTCATGACAAGGATTTTTTAAAGCAATTAAAATCGGGTTTAAAGTTATAACACATATTTGATAGCAATTATTAAAACTAATCCTAGGAAATTAAATATCCATCCCTAGGAATCCTGTAACACGTGGAAGGACCTGCTTCCCTGCAGCCAAGCTCCTCCAGGTTGGGATAAGCTTACCACTGGGTTAGGTTTAGTTCTAAGACTTGGATCATATTTAGGATTGAGGGGAAAAGCCCCAAAGCTGCTCCCCAAGCCTCCCAAGCTTGAGGTTTCCAAACGGTGTTTGAGCTCAGGAATTGGGAAACATCTCCTGAACCACAGGAGCTGGTTCCCATGGCCAAGCTGTGCCCGAAGGCTGCACCTCACCTGCAGCGTTTCCAGGCACACCTGGGAACGCCAGTCCTGCTCCTCCAAGGAGAGATTCCTGCCAGGGTTCGGGGCTTTGGGATTTACCAGGGACTGATCCCGAATGCAGTGCCCTGATCCAGCAGCGCAGGAGCCCTGGAGCAGCCCAGGAAAGCTCTCCTGTCCCCGCAGGATCCCTGAGTGTGGCACCCAGGACATTGCTCCGGCTGCCCCGGGGGACTCCAGACCCTGGCACAGAGTCACAGACACACCTGTGCCTTGGATTTCAGCCCCTGGAAACAATTCCCAACTTTGTGTGAGGAGGTACAGGCCACAGGGGTTTGAGTAGAATGACGGTGAATTTGTCACAGGGTGAAAATGTAGAATTTTGGGGATTTAGAATGGGGGTTCAAGATGGAGGAATCTGGGTGTGTCCTGTCCTCCTTCTTCTCCTTGTCCTCCATCTTCTGCTGGGATGGTGGCACCTCTGGATTGGTTTAGAGCACAGACAGACTGTCTAACATAGGGGATAGGGATTGGGAAATTATTGTAAATAATGTACAGGCAGCTTTTAGTATAAAAAGCTAACACCAGCCTGAGGGTGTGGAAAAAGTAGGGTTTTGGAAAAGTACAATTTTGGGGTTCTAGAATGGGGGTTCAAAGGCAAGATGGAGGAATCTGGGTGTATTCTGTCCTTCTTCTTCTTCTTGTCCTCCATCTTCTGCTGTGATGGTGGCACCTCTGGATTTGTTCAGAGTAGAGACAGACTGTATGACATAGGGGATAGGGATTGGGAAACCATTGTAAATAAAGTACAGGCAGTTCTTATTACAAAAAGCCAACACCACCCCATGGGCAGGGACTGTGCCTCAAACCAACCTGCTGGACAGATCTCAGCAGGTCAGAGAGAGAATGGAATAGATAAAGGAAAATAAACAACCTTGAAAAGCAGAACTGAGGAATCTCAGCTTCTTCTTCGGCCATGGGGCTGGGAAAAAAGAGACTTTGTAATACCTGGGGTCATCTCCACCTGAAACCTGACAATTCACCAGCATTTCCAAAACCACTGAAACCTTCCCAAAACCCCCCATGTTAGTGACTGAGCACCCCAAATCAGCAATTAGTGTGCCCACTTAACGAGCCTGCAGAGGACAGAGCTGCAGGTCATTAATAACTCCCTAAAGCTGTGCTGGCTCAAGGCTCCCAAAGTGTTCTTCTTGTTCATTAGACATGGAAACAATTAATGGGGGCAGGAAAAGATGTTGCTTCATTAATATTCCCCTAAAGAGAGCTGAGCCCAAAAAAAAAGCAAGTTCCAATTTCACCTGAAATAATTCTGGGATGGACAGGGGTGCAAATAAAGAAACCCCAACACCACAGATCCTGGAGCACTGAATTTTAATTGACCTTTTTGTGTCCCCAGTGAAACCATTTTCACAGAGAGAATATTTGTGTTTATTTCCTGTCTGCTTCTCCTCCTGATGCTCCTCAGGGTGCAGTTGTCTATGGCTCCAGGAGAATCTCTAAGTGTTCCAGGCTGTTCCAGGGATTTCTCTCCCCATCAATTCTCCCCCTTCAGCACAGGCAGCAGCTCCCCACTTTCCTTCAGCTCCTGAAAGACACAAAGGGTGTGTTGGGATGACCCAAGGGGATTCCAGCAGGAAATATTCCCTGGCAGCCTCAGAGAGCTCCCTCCTGGGCAACACTCGGAGATTTAGAAAGGATTTATAAATCCTTTCTTCACTAAATGTAGTGAAAAAGACAAATCAGTGGACAATCACACCTTGAAAGCTCTGCCTGGTGTCCCTGATCTCCTGCCAGGTGGAATTCCAGACATTCCAGGCACAGAACTCCCCAACGCCCCAAAGGAGGAACTCACCAGCCATGGGTGGGTTTTGTTTTCCCACCCCAAACCCCAACAAGAAACTGAAACTCCTCAGGATCCGAGCCTGCCCTGCCCATGCTGGGGACTGGAGTTCCCACTGCAGGGCTGGCAGCTGCCTCGGGAGCAGCAGGACACAAGGTGCAATGTTCTTCTTGTGCCACCTTGCAATCAACAGCTCCAGTTCAATATCCTCACTGTGCTGCATTCAAAAATGACATTTAAACCACTGACAGCAATCACCCAACCCATACAAGTCATGAACTCAAACAGCCCAAGGATGCAAAGAGAGAAATTACATTGAAATAGCAGAAAAAAGGATTTTACAGCATCTCACAATGCCCAAGACTCCCCTTCCTGAGCACTGAAAAAAATCCCACGCTTCTTAAATTATCTATTGATTTAACCCCTACACTTGCTAAATAAACAAATAAAATTAAACTCTAAATTAAGTTAATCTATATAATATAAACAAAATTAATCTATATAATCAAAGAAATCCCTACACTTGTTAAATAAACAGAATTAATGATGTACCTTAGGTTAAATTAATCTATATAAATAGAATTAATCCATATAATTTAAGTATAGTTAATCTACATAAATAAAATTAATCTACAGAATTTAGGTAAAAATAGTATCTATAAATTAAATTATTATTTATATAATAATTTCAATAATAAGTTTATATAAGAATTGAAGCAAACCCTACACTTGTTAACTGATTAAAAATTTTGATACTTTAAGTAAAATGAATCTATATAATTGAAGTAAAGTTAATTTATATA
Source organism: Ammospiza nelsoni (assembly GCF_027579445.1). Taxonomy (NCBI): domain Eukaryota; kingdom Metazoa; phylum Chordata; class Aves; order Passeriformes; family Passerellidae; genus Ammospiza; species Ammospiza nelsoni. The sequence goes on from NC_080640.1 coordinate 1,156,916, forward strand.
AATAAAATAAAGCTATACAATTGAAGTAAAATTAATCTTTGTAAATAAAATTAATCCATATACTTTAAGTAACATTAATCTATATAAATAAAATTAATCTATGTAATTGAAGTAAAATTAATCTTTGTAAATAAAATTAATCTATGTAATTGAGGCAATCCCTCACACTTCTTAAATAAATCAAACAAATCTATAATTTCAGTAGTCCCAGGATTTTCAGAATTAAATGGGATTTATTGATTGGGCATCCCCAGGAGTCCCAGAGTCTGAGGAATTGGCTCTGAACCATCCAGGAATGGGCTCAGGAGGATTTGGGAACTCTGGGGCTGCTCCAACAACTCCCAGAAAATTTCCTTTTCCCCAGGAATGTTTCCTGGTAAAAAACCAACATCAAGGGAAAAATTAAGGACGAGAAAAATGCAAAAAAAGAGGTGAAAATGAGCTTTCTCCAGTCACTCATTGGAGAACTAAAGCTCCTTTCCCTGGAAAAGCATCCTGGGGTGGCTGCAGGGGTTCAGTGGGGGACAGGCAGGAAAATTCCAATAAATGGAATTTTTAAATGCAATAAATGGAGTTTTTATTGCAAATAAAACCAGCTCCTACCTTGACAATGTCCAGCCCCCCCACCAGCTCCCCCTTGACGTAGAGCTGGGGGTACGTGGGCCAGTTGGAGAAGGACTTCAGCCCCTGGCGCACCTGGCAACCAAACAGCAATTAATTAATTCACTGATTCATTAATTAATGCCGGCCAAATCAAAGCTGGGAACCAAACAGGAATTAATGCTGGCCAAATCAGACATGGGAAATCAAACAGGAATTAATGCTGGCCAAATCAGACATGGGAATCAAATGGGAATTATTGGGAATGCCGGCAAAATCAAAGCTGGGAAATCAAACAGGAATTAATGCTGGCCAAATCAGACATGGGAAATCAAACAGGAATTAATGCTGGCCAAATCAAATCTGAGAATCAAACAGGAATTAATGCTGGCCAAATCAAATCTGGGAATCAAATGGGAATTATTGGGAATGCCGGCAAAATCAAATCTGCGAAATCAAACAGGAATTAATGCTGGCCAAATCAAAGCTGGGAAATCAAACAGGAATTAATGCTGGTCAAGTGAAATCTGGGAAATCAAATCAGGAATTATTTGGAATGCTGGCCAAATCAAATCTGGGAAATCAAACAAAGAGTTATTGGGAATTCTGGCCAAATCAAACAGGAATTATTGGGAATTCTGGCCAAATCAAATCTGGGAATCAAACAGGAATTACTGGGAATTCTGGCCAAATCAAACAGGAATTATTGGGAATGCTGGCCCTGGAAAGGCAGCAGGGAATGGATCCCCAGGGAAGGGCAGCTGCTGTTACCTCCTCGTCCTCCAGGATGTCAAAGGTCTCGTAGTCCACGCTGGGGAGAGGGAAAAAATGGGATATTCATTAAAAAAATGGGATATTCACGTTATTCACACTGCAGCTGGGAAGAAATGCTCAAAAAGCAACACAGCCCTGCAACATTTGTAAAGAAACTCAAAATTCTCACAAAAACGGCAAAAATTACCCCCAAAAATATCTAAAATCTCAAGGTTTTTTAAAAATCCATATAATGCTGGAAAAACCCCTCAAAGTTCTCCAAAAAATCCTCAAAATTATCAAAAACTCCTCAATGTTGTCAAAAATCCTTCAGAATTCTTAAAAAAACCCTCAAAGTTCTAAAAACTCAAGATTTTTTTAAAACCCTAAAAATTTTCAAAACCCCTCAAAATTCTCACAAAAAGTCCTCAAAATACCCAAAAAAAACCCTCAATCTTGAAAAAATACTCAAAATCTTAAAAAAACCCCTCAAAATTCTCACAAAAAGACTTCAAAATTTTAAAGAGCCCTCAAAAATTCCTCTAAATTCTAATGGAACTCTTCAAAATTCTCAAAAAAAAACCCTTACAAATCTTGAAGGAACCCTCAAAATTCTTTAAAAACTCCTCAATAATCTCAAAAAGCCCCAATAAAATTCTCAGATAACCCTTGAACTGCTTGAAATCCTCTTGAAAAATAAAAACTTAAATTTGAGGAATAATTCCACTCACATTTTCTAACACATTTTCCATAAAATGCAGTTTTTACCCCAAAACTGCCCCCCAAACTCAAACCCCATTACCTACCCAGTGTTATTCATGATTTCTATGATTTGCTTGCTGAAGCCACATTTTGCCATCTAAAACATAAAACACAGATATTAAATGTCTCTGCTTTTTTAAATCCATGGAATTCCAGCTGCATTGCAGCAATTCCCGATTTTTTGCTGGATGAGCCACTCCCTAATCCCTTTTCCATCCTTTACCTCCTGATTTTTATGGATTTATGGAATAAATATGGCATCAATGCCTGGATTCACCATAATAAACAAGAACAGCAACTTGTCATATTTATTATCATTAGAATTAATTTAATTATAATTAATTTAACTGCAATTAAATTCATTAAAATTAGAATCGTAATGAATTAATAATTCATATCCAGTGCAAACTCCTAACATGAGGACAAAAAACACACAGCAATTTTTAGATATTACTAGGCATTATAGATATGTATTATATAAGGTACCTAAGATATCAGATATATCTATTATAATATCCAAGCATTAGCTATTTCTATCAATATTTATATTAATAGATATTAATATCTAATAGTTAGATAATATTCAGTAATAATAAAAACTAGGGGTTGTTCTGTGGCTTATAGAAGCATCAGATAAAAAGATAAGTAACTATTGCAGCAAGACTGATTTGAATTAAGGAAGGACAAGGTAAAAATTCAGTTTTTATTTTCTGAAAATAAATATAAAATAAAATAATAAATAAAGAAATAAAATAGTAAATAAAGAAATAAAAATATTTCTTTTTATTTTAACATTCCATGTTACCTGTTTGTTTCCCTTCATGAAGAGCATCACAGGAGCTTTGTTTATCAAGGATTTAAGCCTGGAAAAAGACATAAAATACCTTGGTTATCACCCCAAAGAAAACGCAGAATTGGGAATGAAAACTCAAAGTGATAAATCTCCAAGAACTCCACCCTGGGATGGGAATGCACTCCCAGCAGGAACCCATCCCACACGGAGCAGGCTGGGGAAAATGGCACTTAACCCTCCCCAGAGGTGCTGCTGCTCCTAAAAACATCTCATGGACAACTTTAACCTGAACAAAACCCAAAGGGAACTTTAAACCTTTTGGGAAGCAGAGGATGTTTCCCGTTCCCTTCCTCCCCTCAAAAGTTTGTGCCAAGCAAAACAATTCTGTGTAAATGGGGTCACTGCCTGTGCAAACTTTCATCAATAACTGACCAAAAAATGTTTAATTTCTTAACAAACTCCTTAAAAAGCACAGGAAGGGGCTAAAAGGCTTTAAAAGTACATTTTTGAAGGCCACCAAAAGTAAGTTTTTAAAGATGAGCCCATCTCATCTTTATCTCCAATTTAATCTCTGCTGAAAGCATTAATTGAGGTTTGTGGCCTCAGTGAAACAATCTCAAAGTAAAGTAACTCAAGCCTCAGGACAAATTTGGAAGGAATTAATAAATCCCTAGAATTTACAATGGTGGGATTATTATTTATCTCCACTTTTACATGGGATTTATTAAATTATTTCTCCATTGCACTGAGCAGGGAGAAGAACCAGGCAATGATTCCCTCCAGTGACACCAGAGTTGGGAAATCTGTAGCAAATAAAGCCAGAAAAGGCTTAAAAAGATGATTTTCCCAGTTATTTTTAAAGAATAAATTCCTAAAGAGAGACAAGAAGGAATCTATATCTATATATCCCACTATAGATACAGATATATAAATATATAAGTAGATGTATATAGATATATAAATATACAAGTAGATATATATATAGATGTATAAATAGAAATATGGAAATATAGAAATAGAGATATGTGTTTATAAATATATACACAGATATAGAAATATAGAAATTCAGAAATATAGATACAGAAATATAAAGGCATATCTATAAATATATAGATACATTTAGATATATAAATAGATATAGATATATAAATGCATAAATAGATATACATATAGATAGATATATATCAATATATAAATAGATTCTTGCTATAAGCAGAAATTACACCACAAATATAAGTAAAAATTCTTGGGCTTAAATATGCAAACCCCAAAAGACATTGAAAAACTGCAAGAATTCTGTAAGTAAATACATTCTTGAGGCACTTCTGATAAAGCAGGAATTCACAGAGGGTTTCCCCTTATGAGCATAGAAAAAAAGTCAAAATTGTAATAATTCCCCCACCTGTCCTCCAGCTTCTGGCCCTTCGGGCAGATTGTGTCCAGCTCTCCTGACGCCTCGAGCTCCTGGGGAAATTGGGAGAAAAAAGCAAAACTGAGTTGGAAAAAGCCAGACAAGGCCATTTCTGGCAGGCCAACGAGGAGGGAGGTTGAGCTGTGTCACCTTGACGATGTCCAGGCCCCCGATGAGCTCGCCCCTGACGTAGAGCTGGGGGTAGGTGGGCCAGTTGGAGAAGGACTTGAGCCCCTGGCGCACCTCCTCGTCAGAGAAGATGTCAAAGCTGCTGAAGGCCACGCCGTGCTTCTGCAGGATCTCCACTATCTGCCTGCTGAAGCCTGCAGGGGAGTTCCATGGGCTCTCAGCACGGCTGGGCTCACCTGGCAAACAGCTGGCAAACAGCTGGCAAACAGCTGGGCTCACCCTGGCAAACAGCTGGGCTCACCCTGGCAAACAGCTGGCAAACAGCTGGGCTCACCCTGGCAAACAGCTGGGCTCACCTGGCAAACAGCTGGCAAACAGCTGGGCTCACCCTGGCAAACAGCTGGGCTCACCCTGGCAAACAGCTGGCAAACAGCTGGGCTCAGCCTGGCAAACAGCTGTGCTGACCCCACCCTGGCAAACAGCTGGGCTCACAGCTGGGCTCACCCTGGCTCCCAGCTGGGCTTACAGCTGTGCTCACTGCGGCTCACACCCGTGCCCACCCTGGCTCCCAGCTGTGCCTACCCTGGCTCAGGGCCATGCTGTGCCCACCCTGGCTCACACCCGTGCCCACCCTGGCTCCCAGCTGTGCCTACCCTGGCTCAGGGCCATGCTGTGCCCACCCTGGCTCACACCCGTGCCCACCCTGGCTCCCAGCTGTGCCTACCCTGGCTCAGGGCCATGCTGTGCCCACCCTGGCTCACACCCGTGCCCACCCTGGCTCACACCCGTGCCCACCCTGGCTCCCAGCTGTGCTCACTGTGGCTCACACCCGTGCCCACCTTGGCTCCCAGCTGTGCCCACCCTGGCTCCCAGCTGTGCTCACTGTGGCTCACACTCGTGCCCACCCTGGCTCCCAGCTGTGCCCACCCTGGCTCAGGGCCGTGCTGTGCCCACCCTGGCTCACACCTGTGCTGACCCCACCCTGGCACAGGGGGGCACAGCCCAGCCCTGGGTGCCAGGCAGGGCCAGCAGGCGGGCAGGCTCTCTCACCGCAGCGGGGCTCCTTGGGAGAGCCCTTCATGAAGAGCATGCAGGGGGCGGCGTTGATGAGCCCCCTGAGGCGGGCGTGCAGCTGCTCCTGGGCAGGGGCAGCGCCCCCGGGGCCGGCCGTGCCCGCCGTGCCCGCCGTGCCCGCCGCGTGCCGCTGCACCTTCCGCGTCAGCTCCGGGGCGTGCGCGCCGTCCAGGCGGTCCACGTTCTGGGAGTTCTGCAGGGAACAGCAACACGGGCTGCCTTCAGAAAGGGATAAACACTGCACACACAGACTGCCTCCAGAGCAGGGATAAACACTGCACACACAGACTGCCTCCAGAACAGGGATAAACACTGCACACACAGACTGCCTCCAGAACAGGGATAAACACTGCACACACAGACTGCCTCCAGAGCAGGGATAAACACTGCACACACAGACTGCCTCCAGAACAGGGATAAACACTGCACACACAGACTGCCTCCAGAACAGGGATAAACACTGCACACACCAGAACAGGGATAAACACTGCACACACAGACTGCCTCCAGAACAGGGATAAACACTGCACACACAGACTGCCTCCAGAACAGGGATAAACACTGCACACACCAGAACAGGGATAAACACTGCACACACGGGCTGCCTTCAGAACAGGGATAAACACAGCACACACGGGCTGCCTCCAGAACAGGGATAAACACAGCACACACGGGCTGCCTCCAGAACAGGGATAAACACAGCCTGCAGGGCCGGGGGAAACACAGCACACAGCCTGCAGGGCAGGGGGGTAAATACAGAACACACAGAGACTGCAGGGCAGGGGTAAACACAGCCTGCAGGGCAGGGAACAGCACACAGCCTGCAGGGCCAGGGGAAACACAGCACACAGCCTGCAGGGCAGGGGGAGAAACACAGCACACAGCCTGCAGGGCCAGGGGGAAACACAGCACACACGGCAGGGTGGGCTAAACACAGCCTTCAGTCCAGCCTGGGCTAAAGCACAGCACTGTCGCAGATATCTTTTTATGAAAATCCTTTCCTTAGGATTTTTCCTTCTGAGAAGCTGGGAGGCCTCAGCAACAAAATGCAAACAATGGTTATCTGCTGCTGTGGGATGCAACAGGTGCAGCTGGGATTGGTCTGGTGTGGTTGTTTCTGATTAATGGCCAATCACAGTCAGCTGGCTCGGACAGAGTCTGAGACAGCTGCCTTTGTTAGCATTCTTGCTTTTCTATTCTTAGCTTAGCCAGCCTTCTGAGATGAAACTTTTCCTTCTATTGTTTTTAGTATAGTTTTAATGTAATATATATAATAAAATAATAAATCAGCCTTGTGAAACATGGAGTCAGATCCTCATCTCTTCCCTCAACATAAGACCCCTGCAAACACGGGGGCACAGCACTCACAGCCTTCAGGCCAGCCTGGGCTCAAGCACAGCACACACAGCCAGCCAAGCCTGCCTTCCAGGGAGGGGCTGTGCTGCCAGGCTTGTGCCTTTCTGGTGGAAATGATGCCTGAGAGATTTTAGCTTTTCTGGTTTTCAGATCCTGTGCTGCATTAGTGCCTAATTCTGAACTCCATACAAAGTGTAGTTAACTGTCCTCACATTTTGATCAAACCAAACAATTCCCCCAGGCCTGAAACTCAAGGACACCCTACAGCCTCAGCTCCAAAAAGTATAAACAGGAGTGAATTGGGAGGAGCACACTGGGGGTAAATAACTTCATCACCTGAAGCTGAACTGGAGCATTAACCCCTGATACACAAACAGACCAAACTCATACCTGCCTGACAGACCCCTGAGCATGGTCCACCCTGGCGTAGCCTCTGAGGCTCCGAGTGCCCGAGGTGCACCTACTGAAGGCCTTTAATAAACACCCACTTTATCCTCTCAACCTTGTCTAGCCTCTGTTCTGGGCAGCCACTGCAAGGCATCAGTAACAGCACCGAGTCTGCCTCTAGAAATACTTATTTCATAAAATATTATCCATTTTATCATCACAGGCAAATAGCACCCAAACAGAACTGTTATTTCTGTTATTACCATATTTACTTTATTTACTTGGGTCTTTTCCCCTACCTCAATACAAAGAAATGCTGCTGTAAATTTTTTGACCCAAGTACAACAAGTGAAATAAAAGCTATGTATGAATCCTGAAGCACTTAAGCAAGCCCTGAACAATTGCACATAAAGTGCAAAAACCATGTGTATTTCCATTTTTAGGTTCCACTGGATAGAATTCAATCAGTTACAGAGGTGTCTCCTCACTGAGAAAGCTCCTAAGGTTCTGGTAGAGTATTACACAAGTATAAGTATTAAGGGTCCACATGGATTCTATTTTTTCTTAAATCCACTTTTCTTAAATTCATTTCCTCTTAAATCCATTTCCTCTTACCTTAAAGAACAAGAACGTTGGGACAGAACTAATTCCATATTTTTCAGACACTTCAGGCACAGCCTCAGCTTCCAGCTAAAAACCAAACCAAAAAAAAAAAAACCTGGATTATTTCCATAATCTTCTTTCAAGTTTCACTGCGAGTGTCAATCCTGGAATGTTCTCCCTGGCATTTGATCCATTTAAGCAGGATCTGCTGCTGAAGTCTGGGAGCCATTTGCATTTAAATGAGACTCTCTGGGCTGCATGGCCCCGCTGAACTCCACGGTGTCAGAACAGCCTCAGAGGTTTTTATTTTGTTGCACATTTCAAAAGACGCCCGGAGGCTGCGAATAAAATTTTTGGTGCACTCCTGACCCAGTAAATTCTCCCTGCTGTGCAGCTCCTGCTGTATTGGAAGGCATAAATCACTGCCCAGTGATGTCACCACCACAGAGGTGCTTTTGTGCCCCTTTGGGGGGCTCTGCATCACCCCTGACACCACAGCCCCCCGTAAATCAGGAGGGGAAAGGAGCTGCTCCTTCAGCTGAGGGTGATTTTCAACTTCTGCCAGGCTGCTGAGTGCCCAGCCTGGGACTGCTGCTCCCACTTTCATCACAGAGGGATTTGCTGTGAACATTTATCTTCACTGGCTCCGATTTTGAGCAGCTCCAGCTACGCAGGCTCCTAATGAACCCACTAATTAGAGAGGCAAAGCAGGAGCATCACAAGTGAGCCCCAGCCTCCTCCTGCACATCACCACTCCAACAGAATCAACTGCAAAACTGCAGCTAGAAAATGAAAGCTTACATCCAACTGAAACTGAACTGAAAGCTTATACATAATTGAAAGAGAATAGGTAATTCCAATTATTGATTCTTTTTCCAGGGGCAAATGATGACTTCCACCACTAATACTAATTTTCTTTCCCAGTAAAATTTCCTGCTTGGGTATTTACGTTCCACATAACACAGAAGAGATTTCATTTCATATTTCAGGAACTTGCTCTCATTGGCACAGCTTCCCAAAATGTTGTTTATGAGTGCTTGGGATATGAACACATTCATTTCAACCAAGCATCCAAGGAGGTAACAGGTGCTTGCCAATTCAAAGGCAGGCTGGAATACAAAAATCCCACCAAGAACTGCCAAAATCAAATATATTCCTCTGGAGGAGCTCCTCCCTCCAAAATGTACCAGTAAAATTCACCCAAGAATTTCCATCAGCTCATTTTCTCTGAGCAAGAACACCAGTAATATTAAAATTGCTGGGAGGAGGGAGTTGGGAAAAGAAGTGCCACCACCTTGGTTTCACAGCCCTGGATGACTTTGGAACCTCATTATTAAAATATAAATTACAGCTGAAAAATAAAGGTCATAAATAAATGATATAGGAATAACAAAAAGGCAACTGAGAGATTCCAGACTTTGTTGGGCTGAGCAAAAGCTACTAAACTCTAGACAAATGTAAGCATCTTGAATCTGCAATAAGTGGAAAATTAGTCTTTTGAAGCTCTAAGTCATAAAGCACCATTAAAATAATTCTGACCTGTTTTACAAATACCAACTGAGAGGAATCATTAAAGAAACCCACACACACATCCTAAAGGCTGTAAAAATCCCATTAAAATACTCACACACAGCTGGCTGCTCCCTGCCCTCATCGTGCCACAAGTGCCTCATTAACCAGAGAAATTTGGTTTAAAACCAACAGCACGTGGATGAAGGGAATTCCTTCCTCTGGATCCCAGTGGGATGTGCAGAGGGTCTCACAAAGCAGAGTGACAACCCTGCAGGGGCTGAACTCACCTTCCTGAAGGGTCATTTTAGCCACAGGAACCCTGTGGTAACCCTGAGATCCCTTTACCAGGAACATCCCCAAGGCTGGGCACCCTGGGACAGGGGGAGGTGTCCCTGCCATGGCAGGGGTGGCACTGGGTGGGCTTTGAGGTCCCTTCCCACCCAAGGCATTCCAGGATTCCCAGTCTGAGCCATCCCTGACAGCAGCAGCACTTTGGGATAACACTGGATGGGCTTTGAGGTCCCTTCCCACCCAAGGCATTCCAGGATTTCCTGCCATGGTAGCGCCTCTGGGATAACCCTGGATGAGCTTTGGGGTCCCTTTCCACCCACAGCATTCCAGGATTCTCAGTCTGAGCCCATCCCTGATGGCAGCAGCACCTCTGGGATACCAGATGTGAGAGGGGCATTAGAAATGTGAGGCCCCAGAGGCACCCCAAGGGGAACCTGCCCCTGTTCTGGAACATTTCCCTGCCCCAGGGCTGTCCCTGCTCCCCCAGGGCTGTCCCTGCTCCCCCCAGGGCTGTCCCTGCTCCCCCCAGGGCTGTCCCTGCTCACCTGCACGAAGGTGACCTGGCTGTGCTCCCGTGCCAGCGCTGCCATCACCTCGTTCATCTGCGCGCACTGCGGAGCCCACGGCGCCCAGAAGTGCACCACCACCAGGGACCTGGGGAGAAACAGCACTCCTGGGGACAGCTGCCAAAAACACCTGCATCAGGGAACCCCTGGGGCTGGGAGAGGCCTCCAGAACCACCATCCAGGGGCCCGACAGCCACCTTGTCCCCAGAGCCCTGAGTGCCACCTCAGGAGTTCCCTGGACAACGCAGGGATGGGCACTCCATAAAAACCCATCAATCCCCACCACCTGCTGCCCCAGAGCAGAGGCTGGGCAGAGTCACAGAATACAGCAGGGATTGATTCCAAGCATCTCCTCCGTGGACCCACCTTGGGCAGCACCAGAGCCCAGCCAGGGCTGCACCCAAGATGAACCAAAATGGCCCCAAAATGCACGGCCGGGCACGGGCTCTGTCCCTGGGATCAGTTCTGCTCCATTTGCACCTTGCAGTTCATTGTCCCATTCCAGCTTTAGCCCTGCAGTCCCACCCTGCTTGTTTTTCTCTCTGCAGCCCACGGGGTTTGTGCTCCTGGGCTGAGATTTGGGTCATTTGTCCTTGGTGCCCAGCTGGAGCAGGAATTGTTTTGTGTCCCTGCTCTGTGCACAGAGCTCAGCATCCCTGATGTGAGCCCAGCCCCACACACTAAAGCAGCACAGAATGGGAAACAGAGAAAAGCCAAACCTGAGGCATCACCTGAGATTAAAAAACCCTTTAAAGCACAGCCAGGAGTTCTCCTTTCCCAGGAACATTCTGAGCCCATGCAGCACAAAGCCTGTCACACTGCAATGTTATTTTTCTGCTGGCATTAGCTCCAACTCCTTATTGCAGTTTGCTGGGATGTTTGGGATTGGCTCCACACAGCATTTAAAGGTGTGACAGAAATCCCATCCCACTGGGTACCAGCTCCCATGGGATGACAGCAGTGACAAGATATTGGAATTCTCAATTCCATTCTCCATCTTCACAGAGGTCAAACCCACCAGAGAGTGGGAATAAGGAATTAAAGATTCAATGTACTGATATGAATTTACTTAGAAAAACAGAGAAATCAAGTCACCCATCCCACAGCAGCCACTTAATGTCTTTTATCCCTAAATAATGGAAATTCATTGTAAATTGTAGCAGCACAAGATCCCTGCTGGGATTGCTCAGGACAGGGCTGGGAGCAGCCTGGGACACTGCAAGGTGTCCCTGGATGGGCCTGCAGGTCCCAGACCAGCCTGGGGTTGTAGGAAAAGCAGAGCCTGTCATTAATCACAGAGCACAAAACCATATTAATGAGACTCTGGACGGGAGATGAATAATTCAGAGCCACTTCTGTGTCAATGAACACCCAAACAATGGTGTTCCCATTGAAACATCACTGCTGTTCCCATTGCTGTGTCACTGCTGTTCCTATCGCTATGCCACTGCAATGTCACTGCTGTTTCCATTAATTAGCCACTGCTGTTCCCACTGCAATGTCACTGCTGTTCCCATTGAAATGTCACTGCTGTTCCCACTGAAATTTCGCCGCTGTTCCCTCTGCAATGTCCCGCTGGTTTTGGTGACACTCCAGCGCCTGGAGGACAATCCCAGCTCTCAGGGCAGCTCTGGTTTATGGGATTTTCCAGCCGATTCGCCCAATTTAGCCCCAAATTCCCTGCGATAGGAGCTGCTGTAGGGTGGTACCTCCGAGAGCTGAGCCAGGGGAACGCGGGGCTGGCAGAGGCCGAGCAAAGCCGAGCCTAAGCCTGGCCAAAGCTGGGCCAAAGCCGAGCCAAAGGCCGGCCTAAGCCTGGCCAAAGCCCGAGCCTAAGCTGAGCCTAAGCCTGGCCAAAGCCCGGCCTTTGCGCAGTTTGGGGCTCGGTTTGTCCCCGTTTTGGGGTTTTTATCTTCCCCTCGCAGGTTTTACCGGGCGCTGCGGCAGCACCGGCCCCTCCCGAGCTGTGCCCCGCGGGGACCGGGAGGGGACGGCGGAATGGCACCCAAAGAGGGACCCAAAGAGGGGACACCGGGATGGAGAACCCGGGCCGGCACCCACAGAGGTGACACCGGCACGGCCCCAACGGACGGGGCCGAGGGACTGGACAAGGGCATGGGGAACCCAGGATGACATCGAGGGACGGGACACCGGGATGGGGAACCCGGGCTGCCCCCACAGAGGTGACACCGGCACGGGCCCAACGGACGGCACCGAGGGCTGGCAGGCGGAGATGGCCCCCGTGGAGGAGACTGAGAGACGGCACGGCGGGACGGCAGCCCCCGTAAGGGACACAGGCACGGGCGCATTCCCCCCCTCTCCCCCGGTGTCCCCTCACCGGTCCGGGCGCTGCAGCAGCTTCTGGAACTGCTCCACGGAGCCCGCGGCCGCCACCGCGCCCGCCATGGCCGGGACCAGCCAGGGACACGTGGGTCAGCGCCGGTCACGTGGCGGCAACCGCGGGTCACGTGCGCCCGCCCTGGGCACGCGCTTCCGCCTGCCTCACGTGGCCCGCCCGTGTCACGTGTCATCCCCGCCCTACGTACCCTTCCCGTGTCACGTGTTCCGTCTGTGTCACGTGCTCTCCCCCTGTCACGTGTGCCCCGTGCCGGCCGTGCCGTTCCAATTGTTAAAAACGCGTTAAAAACTGTTGTGAAACAGTTGGTAATTGTGAAAAATGCGTATTCTATGGTTGGCTTTTGGCAGATATTCAAATGAGTATTATATGTGTTGTGTTAGAAAGTGATGCTGTATTAATTATCTTAAGTAGTGTGTTGAATATAGTTTTAGGTTATAAGAAATGGTAAAATAGAAACGATGCTATGTAGGATACTTTATTTCCCAAAGAAAGGACTCGCAGTGAGCCAGCAGCCACAGGACACCTGAATCTTTCAGAGAAAGAGCATTTATTGCTCCATAATCAGAATAAATGAACTTCTTCCCGCCTTGCTCAGCCCTGCAGACGCCGTTAGGTTTCAGAGGAAGGAGCTGACACTGCCCAGGCAGAATCCTGTGTTTGAATGGGATTTATGCATCATGGATGAGCTGTATGCATATGCAACAGGCCGTTGTTTTTAGGGTTAATCCTCTGTTAACGTGGGGCCTTTTTCGGGCCGTGCTGCCCAGAAAAGGTACCTGTACGTCCATAACTCTTTGTCTGTACTGTCTCATATTGTCCTAATCCAAATTGTCCAAAATTTTTCTTACTCTGATTACCTCCCCACCCTGCCAGGGAACAATTCCTGGTTCCCAACATCCCATCCATCCCTGAGGCCAATCCCGGGAATTCCACAAACAAACCTATTTTCCAGCGGGAAACCCTTTTGCCCTTGGAGTTCTCCACCCCGCAGAGCTTTGCTGTGGACATTCCCCCTGTGTCCCACCAGGCTTCCATGGAAAATTCCAGGGAATTCCTGCTGCTGCACCGGCTCCTGGGGTTGGGGCTCTCTTTTGGGATTCCTGTCCCAGTCCCGTTCCCGGTGAGTTCCAAGCAAGCAGGGTGGGTTTGGGCTGTGAAGAATTCAGCAGAGGCAATCCCAAGGCTCTGGGGGCAGGCGTTACGGGGTGGATGCCCACGCTCCGTGCCACGGTTCCGCTCAGAACGGAACAGACGGAACCCCCGGCAATAAATCTGCTCCCTCTGCGCCCACGTCAGCTCCAGCTGTGCCCCGTAAATCAGAGCCGAGCCCTTTGCAGGCTCCCGGGCAAGGGAGAGGCGGGGACGCTGCTCCACAGGGACGGGCCGGGGAGCCAGGGCAGAGCTCAGTCTGCCCCCACCAGCTGCAGTTCTGCAGCCCAGACGGAGCCTGGCTCGGACACTGCAGTATTGGAAAAAAAAAGCTCCCAATATTACCAGTTAGATTGTGCCTGGGCCAGTCTGACCCTCGCTGCTGGGCCAAAGGCAGCAACTGCGGTGTGTCAGCCCAGAGATACCTTGGCTTGCTGGTGGTTGCAGCTGGGCACTGAACAAGTCCAGGCTTGTTGGAACCCCGTTACCTCAGGAGGACTAGCTTCAGGTGATGGTGAAGAGAAAAAGGAGAGGATTCTGCTGGAGGGTTTAATGTCCAGAGGTTTATTCCATGGTTACAGAGGTCTGAACGTGAGGACTTGCTCCAACAGAACCCTGACCGCATGGTCTGATGACCTTTTTAAGCTCAGGGACAGGGGGAGGGGAGGTACAGGTGAGCCACCAACCAGGTGAGAGGGGCAGGGTCTCAGGGGGGGATGACACCCAGACAGGCCAATGACCCCTGGGCCTGAGGGGCATCCTTTGAACTTGACCAACCACACGACGCCTTGCTGGAATGCTAAGTCTGAGTGACAGGACTCACTCAGCATGGGGGCAAGGGGGAAGGGAGAGACGTATAGGCACACCTGGGGAAGTGACCTGGAAGGCCAAAATGGGACATTACAGCACACCGCAACACTGCAGGGAAGCTGCAAGGACTCGGCGTGGGCAGTCTGGGCTGGTGCTCACAGGGTCCAGGGGGAGGGAGGACACGAGGATCTCACTCCACGTTTCACACGGCTGGGTTATTATTTTATGATACATAATATTAAAAAAAAAACTATACCAATAATATAAACATATTATTATATATTTATATAAAATGATATACCATATATAAAGCTATAATAATAGTATAATATATAAATAAACACAATAAACAAGATATAAAATAAAGTATTTTTAATATTCTAATTTAATATTAATATATTAAATATTAGATATTTAATGTATTTATTAATTATATTTTCATATTATGTATTTATTATTATATATTTCATTATATAGAATATTAAAAACTATGCTACTAATATTAAGATAATTAAATATAAATATATTGTATATAAATAAAAATATATATTTTATATAAAATATATATATGAAACTATAATAATATATAAATATAATTAATATATATAATGAATACATATAATAAATAATATATAGACCTATAATAATAATATTTTAAAATACTATACTAAAAGAATAGAAGGATTTCATCAGAAGGCTTGAAAGCAAAGGAAAGAATGGAATGATAATAAAATCTTGTGAGTGGCCAGGGAGTCCGAGCCAGCTGACTGTGATTGGCCATTAATTAGAAACAACCCCATGAGACCAATCCCAGCTGCACCTGTTGCATCCCACAGCAGCAGATAACCATTGTTTGCATTTTGTTCCTGAGGCCTCCCAGCTTCCCAGGAGGAAACACGCTAAGGGAAGGATTTTCCAGAGACCCTGTCCGTGCCAACAGGCGGGGGTCCGGTGTGCCCATGCCGTGCTCCGGTCGGGGCCGGGCTCAGCGCTGCGCCATGGACGGGCAGCGGCCGCCATCGGCCCGGCTCGTGTCGGAACCGGCAGCGCAGCCCCGGCCGGGCCGGGGATGGATCCGGGGATGGATCCCGGTTCTAGAGGCGGGTGCCGGTGCCGGGGGTGTATCCAGGGGTGTATCCAGGGGTGGTTCCAGGGGTGGTTCCAGGGGTGGTTCCAGGGGCGCACCGCGGGACCGCGTTACAGGGGCGGATCCCGGGGTGGATCCTGGTTCATACCGGTTGCCGGGGCGGTACCGGGGGCGGTACCGGGGGCGGTACCGGGGGCGGCACCGGGGGCGGTACCGGGGGCGGTACCGGGGGCGGTACCGGGGGCGGTTCCGGGGGCGGTTCCGGGGGCGGTTCCGGGAGCGGTTCCGGGAGCGGTTCCGGGGGCGGTTCCCGGGGCGGTTCCCGGGGCGGTTCCCGGGGCGGTTCCCGGGGCGGTTCCCGGGGCGGTGCCGGTGCCGCCATGGCCGCGGTGCCGCTGCGGGGCCGGCGTGCGGCGCTCGGGCCGGGGGCAGCCGGGGAGCCGGAATGCGTGAGTCGGGAACGGGGATGGGCAATGGGAAATGGGACCGGGACCGGGTATCGGGTATCGGGCAGAGGCTGGGGCAGGGCCCGGTGCCCGTGCCGATCCCGTCGCCGCCCGGGCCGTGTCGCGACTGTCGCGGGCGGTGCCGGCTCGGGAGCGGGCACGGCCGGGCCAGGGACTGAGCTCAACAGGCTTCGGGGTTTTGCTTTTTCTCCTGATTTTCCATTCTTTCTTTTGACGCGTTTTCTCTTTCCCTTTTTATTCCCCCCTCCTTTTTTTAATGTCTTTTCCCCTTTCTTCCTTTTCCTTTTTTCTTTTTGAATTCTTTGGTTTTTCCTTTTTTTGCTTTTGAATTTCTCGTTTTTCCTTTCTTCCTTTTCCTTTATTCCTTTTCAATTACTGTTTCTCCTTTTTCTTTCCCTTTTTTCTTTTTCCTTTTTTCTTTTCACTTATTTTCCCTTTCTTTCATTCCCTTTTTTTTTTTTTTTTCCCTTTGGTTTTTGGGGTTTTTTTCTTTTTTTTCTTCCCGGTACTTTCCCTTTTTTTTTTTTTTTTCTTTTTTTATGATCCTTTTTTTGTTTTCCCTAACTTACTCCAGCTTTAAATTCTGTTTCTGTGCTTCAGTAGTCTGTTAGTTCTGTGCCAGCACACCCTCTTCCTGGAGGAAGAGATGGAATGTTGGGATTCCTTAAACAAAGTTTGGGGAAGAACATCCCAAGTGTGTGAGTGTCTCTCTGGAATTCAGGCCCTAAATCTGGGTCAGTTTGTAATTCCCATGCTTGTGTTGATTTGCTGGGCACTTCCAAGGAGCCCTGGGGTCCCTTTCCACGGACGTTCTTCTGGAGTTTCCACTTCTGTGTGGATTTTCTGTGGTGTTTTCCGTGGATTTGCAGTTTAACCCGCCCAGTGCCAGCGTGCTGCTCAGAGCAGCATTTTGGGGAGCCCCTGGTTCTGCGAGGGGTCACAGGGCCCTGGCAGGGCTCAGCCCAGCGCTTGGGCTCTCAGGACAGCCCTGCACCCCTCAGTGCTGGGCACAGCTCCAGGAGCAGGGAGTGCATGGAGGAGCACTGGGAAAAGGCGCCAGTGTTCGGGGAACGCACAGATCCCCTCTCCAAGGGTGTTCCCGTCACTGGGATCACTTCCCCTTCTGTTTCCTGGGTTTAATCACTCCTTCAGCACAATTCCTTGGATCAGCACCATGCCTAGTCCTGCTGGGGTGGAGGCTCAGAGATGCCTTTGCCAGGGATTGCATGAGACTGGGGCACAGAGAGGGGTGAGACACAGAATTCCTACCAGGTACAGAATGTCTGCTCTTTGTGGGGCACACAGAGAGGTGTGAGGTACAGAATTCCTACCAGGTACAGAATGTCTGCTCTTTGTGGGGCACACAGAGAGGTGTGAGGTACAGAATTCCTGCACCCAGGGGCACACTGAGAGGTGTGAGGTGCAGAATTCCTACCAGGTACAGAATATCTGCTCTTTGTGGGGCACACAGAGAGGTGTGGCACACAGAATTCCTGCTCCCAGGGGCGCACTGAGAGGTGTGAGGTGCAGAATTCCTGCTTCCAGGAGCACACAGAGGTGTGAGGTGCAGAATTCCTGCCAGGTACGGAATTCCTGCTCCCAGGGGCACAGAGAGATGCGATGTACAGAATTCCTGCACTTTGTGGGCACAGAGAGGTGTGAGACACAGAATTCCTGCTCTCCCAGCACGAGGGGCAGTGGGAACCCCAAACCTTGGGGCTCTGCCCTAGTGCCCCATTGTTCTGGTGTTCTCCCCAGTGTTTGTGTGACCCCTGGGAGGCCCAGCCTGTGCTGCACAGAGCTGCCAGCGCTGCCTTTGCCGTTGCAGAAGCGGCTGTGCAGGCTGCTGGACACCATCCCAGGGCAGGCTGCTGCCCAGCTCAGGGACTGTGCCATGGACCTGGATCCCAGGCAGAAACTCCTCCCTGACTCTGCTCCCTGGGCTGCAAAGGCAAAGCAGAATTCTGTGGTGAGTACCCACTGCCCATGGCTTGGCTACAAAATAATTTCTCAGGTACATTTTATCATAAAACTGCAAGTAATTGCCCTCTTTTTTCCTTTTCCCTCTCCTTTTCCCTCTCCTTTTCCCTCTCCTTTTCCCTCTCCTTTTCCCTCTCCTTTTCCCTCTCCTTTTCCCTTCCCTTTTCCCTTCCCTTTTCCCTTCCCTTTTCCCTTCCCTTTTCCCTTCCCTTTTCCCTTCCCTTTTCCCTTCCCTTTTCCCTTCCCTTTTCCCTTCCCTTTTCCCTTCCCTTTTCCCTTCCCTTCATTTTGATGAATTTGTGTTTTTTTTTGTTCCTCAGGTTTTGGAAAACCATGGGAGCAAAGGCATTTCCCAACCCTGCCCAAGATGTGTTGCTGGAGAATCTGTAAGTGTGGGGCAAAGGTGACTGGGGCTTGTTCCCCATTAAAACATGAAGTTAATAACCTCCACAATTGCATTGCTCGGGGATAAAGTGTGGAAATTAAAAATAAAGGAGATGGATTTAGCATTTCAGCAGAGCACAAATTAATATTTCCAGCAGCAGTTGGAAAAACTGGAAATTCTCAACACATTTTTCAAATTCTCTCTGAAAAGCAGAATTTGGGAAGTAACTGAAAGAAACAATAACATATCACTTTCCCTACCCAGTTTTACTTGTCCTTGATTTACTGGATCATAACAAAATACTCAGGAATCTCATTCCATCTCCTTTTTTTTTTTTTTGTAATTGGATATTTCCTTTCTGAGGAATAGATAAAGTATTGAAAATATTGCTCCTCCCAGAGCCAAAATGAGGAAATGCTGGATGTTCATAGCAAAATCTCTGATTTATGGAATTAAAGGCAAAGTTTCCATCAAAGTTTCCATCAGGAGCTGTGACTGAGCAGACACTGATTGTGTTAGTTTATTTCCATTCATTTCTAGAGGAAAAAAAGGGAATATTTGTGGTGGTGCTCAGCGATTTCAAATAAAATTTGAGAACGAAGAGCGAGGAAAAGCCTTTTTGCCAAGCTCCTGTGTAGTGACCTGAGGTTTTCTCATTGCAGGGCCACTTCAGTCACATCCTGGGCTCCTAGAACAGGAGAGGAGCAGAGGAGCAGCTCTGATTTCCTGCTGGGGTCCCCAGGGTGCAGCTGCTCCTGGCTCCTGCCTGCCTCAGCATCCCGCCCTGGGCACCAACCCTGCACCTGCCCCCCTGCCCAAAACCCTCTGCTCCTCAGGGAACTCAGAATTGTCCATAAAGGACAAGGAAAGGATTGTTTCGTGTTTAGGTAACTCAGCATTTGTCTGAAAAGGACAAGAAAATTATTATTTCATATTTTGGTAACTCAGATTTTTGTTTAAAAAGGACAATGAAAAGCTGATTTCATGTTTAGGTAGCTCAGAATTCATTTTAAAAGGACAAAAAAAAAGGCAGATTTCATGTTTAGCTC
The DNA here is from genome assembly GCF_027579445.1 of Ammospiza nelsoni. Classification (NCBI taxonomy): domain Eukaryota; kingdom Metazoa; phylum Chordata; class Aves; order Passeriformes; family Passerellidae; genus Ammospiza; species Ammospiza nelsoni. The sequence continues at coordinate 1,176,439 of NC_080640.1, forward strand.
AGAATTTGTTTTAAAAGGACAAGGAAAGGCAGATTTCATGTTTAGGTAGTGCAGAATTTGTCTAAAAAACCAAGAAAAGGCAGATTTCATGTTTAGATAACTTAGAATTTGTCTAAAAAAGACAAGAAAAGGCAGATTTTATGTTTAGGTAGTGCAGAATTTGTTTTAAAAGGAAAAGGAAAGGCTGATTTCATGTTTAGGTAACTTAAAATTTGTTTTAGAAGGACAAGAAAGGGCTAATTTAATGTTTTACATTGATTAAGTTGAGCTGGCTGTGGGCCCAGGCTTCACCTGGGTCTGGGCCAGAGCTTGTGTTGATTCCAAAGGTTTTCCCAACAGCCCTGACCCCCTTGGAAAAGCTCTTTTGGAAAATCCTCCTTGTGCAGGGCCGCAGGCAGCAATGGGAGGACACAAATTTTCATTTTTAAGTGGCTTTGCAGCTGTGAAGTCCAGGAAAAATCCCATTGAAGCTTCCCTTTAAATCCCAAAAAAATCTGTTTTAAAAGGCTTGACCTCGTCACCCAGCAGGCTTTTACTGGCACAAATCTAAGGACAGGTTAATTAACCTCTGAAAGGTTAATTTTGGGGTTATCAGATTGCAAAATCCTCAGGCAAAGGTTTTTTGCAGTCCTTGAAACCTTCCCATGTTGTGTGTGGAGTTGGAGTCAGCACTGAGTTGAGATATTCTCATTAAATAAATTAATATCACATAAATACTGAGTTTAATTAAGTAATACACGAGGTTATAAATCTAAAAGCAGACCTGCACTTAATTAGCATTCAGATTTTGGTTTAAAAAATAAGTTTCCTCCAAGCCAATAAAAATTTTAGTTAAATTAAGAATAAATACTTTCAAGTTAGTATTTACATACTTGATCCAGGGGTCAGAATTTGTGGGGAATTCATTTTTATATCCCCCACTCTTGTCTTTTAAAAATCCTGGTAATCAAAGCAGTATTTTAAAAAACAAAGTGGATAAACAGCAGTTTCTATGCAGCAAAAGCTGAAATATCTGATTCAACGTAAAGGGCTAAAAGGTTTAGATCCTGCAAAATCACTCAAAACCTCAGGTGTGACAAGTCATGATTAGGACTGGTCAAAAATTGGTCAAATATGGTCAAAATTTCAGGTGTTCAAAGAAGGAAATACCAAAACTGGACTCAGAGTCTGTGATGGAAGAGTTTCCTGCCAGAATACATCAGGCAAAAGTATGGGCTTAAGTTTAAAGCACAGGGAGAACACGGATTATCAAAGCAAAAAGTGGTTTTGCTTTAAATAACTCCCATTTTATCGTGTTCAGGAGTTCACAGATACCTGTGTCAACATTTCCTCTGTTTGCTTTACACTTGGATCTGGGGTGAAACCAAGAGCCAGCTGGTTCCTTTCTGGTTTTCCTTCTGCTCCTGCTGGGGTTTGTGGCAAGAATTTAAAATGCTTTTAAATTCTCCTGCTTTTCCAGCATTTGTTGGAAGTGTCATGGTGAATCCTAGGGCTGGCTGCAGCAGAATTTTAATGGGATTTTTTGGAACTTTTATTTTATAACCAGAATATGGATGCATATTTAGTGCAGGTCTGCTTTTAGATTTATTTCCTCACGTGTTACATGAGCAACTCAGTATTTGTGTGCTTCTCATTTATTTAATGAGGATTTCCCATTGTTTGTGGCAAGAATTTAAAATCCTTGTTTGGCATTTAAAATGCCAGTGTTTGTGGCAAAAATTTCAAAATTTTGACTATATTTTGACTAAATATAGTCAATATTTCACACCTGAAATTTTGACTGTATTTACCCAATTTTCGACCAGTCCTAATCATTACTTGTCACACTTGAGTGATTTGGCAGGAGCTAAACCCTTTCAGCCCTTTACATTTCCTCTCAGATGTGATTCCTGGCTCCCTGTTTTCCAACAGGGCAAGGAGTGCTTTTTTTTAAATCAGTCAGCAAATTGGAGTTTAATTGTCTGCTCCACTGAAGGCTTTTAATGGTGATACTTTTTTAAATAGATGTGTTTGTAATTTATTTTGGGATTTTCCAGGATCATTAAGCTGGCGCAGGCTGGGGCAGTGAATATTCCTTTCAAGCAGATTTGTGTCAAATCTGCAGTGGAACCACAGAGTTATTTTTGTATGCCTTGTAGAACTCTGAAATTTTGTTTTCATGATGAAAAAATATATATAAATTTTCTATTTCCTGCTGCTGTGGTTTGTACAAAGAATAACCAGTGATGCTTTATTTACCTTTATATAGAGAGAAAGGCCCCTGGCCTGTTTTTAATTCAGGTTTAAAGGATCTAATTCTTATTTTTAACTTTGTATTTTGTAAATTGTTCCTTACAAAAGCAGAAGCATTAAACACCACTTTGGCTGCAGCATAAAATTGTCTGGTTGTGTCATTCCATGAGTGATTTCTGAGGAATAAAGGTAAATAAAACCTCTGATGAGGAGAATAAATATTTTATCATGAGAATAATAAGAATTAGGAGAATAAATATATTATTTATGTCATGTAAAATCTTTGTAGTAGGTTTAGGTGCTGACTTCATTAATTTGATGGTAATTACAGGTCCACTTGGCATCTTGACTGCCAAAAGAAGATGGAAAATCAAAATATTGGGATAAGTGGGGTTTAAAGGCAACCTGGATTTGATAAGCCAAGACTTGAAATAAATACTGTTAATATATTTAAATATATATATGTATATATATGTAGTTAACTGTGTCTATATATATATATATATACAGTTAATATATTTTTTGTTTATTTTAGATGTTATAATTTATTGAATAGATTTCAAATCCATGGTGTTTATGTCTAAATTAGTTGCTTAAAACCTCAGCCCTCTCCTGGGAGCGTGGTGTGATACCCCGATTCAGAGTCCCACATAAATAACTCTGCCTTTGCCTTGATTGCTGCAGGTAATTACCAATTAACACTCACACTGGGCATTTCCTCCCACACCCAACTTGCACCCAGGTGCCTGTGTGCCCGCTCTGGGGCTCTGAGCAGCACCAGGGCTGGGGCTTTGGGCAAAGGGATTTTCCTGGGAATGCCTGCACAGGCAGGAATTGTCATTCCCAGGGGTGCCCGGGGGCTTGGCCAGGGCTCCAGCAGCCCCCCCAGCCTTGGGACAGCAGGATTCCTCAGCCGTTCCTCTGCCCTCCCGAGCTGTTCCCAGCTCTCCTCAAGGAAGCAAAAGAAGCAGCGGCCGCAATGTTTAAAAACGCAGAAAAATAAAAAATGCCAAGAAGAAGCAACAGAGTCACGGAATTGCTCAGGTTGGAAAAGCTCTGAGCCCATCAAATCCAACCCTTCCCAGCCCTGCCAAGGCCACCACTGTCCATGTCCCCAAGTTCCACCTGCACAGGGCCGTTAAACCCTCCAGGGATGGGCACTCAAGCCCTTTCCAGAAGGAATTTCCCCAAGATCCACCCTGAACCTCCCCTGGCACAGCTTGAGGCTGTTTATTGTCACAGAATTCCAGCCTGAAAAGCCATGGAGTTCCCTTTACCTGCCACTGTTACTGTAGAAGGAACCCAAGTTTTGTGTTTGAGTCAGTCCCAACCACAGGGTGAGGGGAGCTCCACACAGATCCTCTTCTTGGGCCCAGTGAGTCAAATTCCTACAATTCCAGCCTGCTTTGGGTTGGAAGGACCTCAAAGTTCATCTTTTTCCACCCCAGCCATGGCAGGGACACCTCCCACTGTCCCAGGTGCTCCAGCCCCAATGTCCAGCCTGGCCTTGGGCACTGCCAGGGATCCAGGGGCAGCCGCAGCTGCTCTGGGCACCTGTGCCAGGGCTGCCCACCCTGCCAGGGAACAATTCCCAGCTTCCAATATCCCACCCAGCCCTGCTAGGGAACAATTCCCAATATCCCATCCAGCCCTGCCAGGGAAAAATTCCCAATTCCCAATCTCCCATCTGAATGTACTCATTGTTAGCTTGAAGCCATTCCATGGGTCCTGTCCCTCCATTCCTGTCCCCAGTCCCTGTCCAGCCTGTCCCAAGCCTGGAGAAGCCGTGCCTGGCTCTGATGTCCCAAACTCTGCTCCTGACTCCCCAAGGCTGCTCCTGCCCTGCTTCTCCACCCCACGGGTACCAGCACAACCTCCATGGGCACATCCTCCATCCCTGGGGCTCTTCCCTCCCCTGAGGATGGGCAGGATGGGCTGCCAGGGCCTCCCTGGGTGCTGCAGGCCCTGTGCTGGGGGATGTTTGGGTGTTTTGGTGTGATTATGGTGTTGTTACTGCCACGATCCCGAAATCGACGCGTGATATTTGCTTGCAACACAGGGTGTCATTCATGAGTTATACATAAATGGCAGCTTTACATATTTAAAAGGAACATGGACTGCTTCATATCTGAAGTATGGTTCCCAGGGGAGAACACCACCATTTGATCTATTTTTGATTAAAATGTAAAAATTAAAAATTAAATCAAATGGTAGTCAAATTCCTCGGGGAAAACATACTTCAGTTATGAAGTATTCCCCACAGTAACCTTGAGAATCTTACAGCTGTATTGTCTCATCTGTAGGTGGTCTTTTTATGTCTCACATAATTAAAATGAATTGCTGGTGGAGAACCCCTACTACTGCATACAGATTTATGAACCTGGAGGCACCTCCAGTGCCAGACAAACAGGGACAGCCCCGCTCCCTCTGCAGCTGTGCCGTGCCCAGGCAGCCCCTGGAGCCTGGGATTTGCTGGGAATCTGGGACTGGGGGGCAGAGATCCTTCCCTGAATGCAGAGGGGATAAAGCCAGGGGAGAGCAGGGGCTGGGGAAGGAGGGGACAGCACCCCTGAGGTGGGACAGTGTGGGAGCATGGGGGGTAGGACGGTCATGAGAGATCTCTGAGGCAGGGCTGGAACTTGGGGTTTATTGCACAGGGCCCTGCTGGGATTTGGGGTTCATTGCACAGGGCCTGGGTGCAGGGCCCTGCTGGGATTTGGGGTTCATTGCACAGGGCCTGGGGGCAGGGCCCTGCTGGGATTTGGGGTTCATTGCACAGGGCCTGGGGGCAGGGCCCTGCTGGGATTTGGGGTTTATTGCACAGGGCCTGGGGGCAGGGCCCTGCTGGGATTTGGGGTTCATTGCACAGGGCCTGGGGGCAGGGCCCTGCTGGGATTTGGGGTTCATTGCACAGGGCCTGGGGGCAGGGCCCTGCTGGGATTTGGGGTTCATTGCACAGGGCCTGGGTGCAGGGCCCTGCTGGGATTTGGGGTTTATTGCACAGGGCCTGGGTGCAGGGCCCTGCTGGGATTTGGGGTTTATTGCACAGGGCCTGGGGGCAGGGCCCTGCTGGAAGCTGCAGCCACAGCTCAGAGCAGGCCTGAGAGAAGAGAGGGGCAGAGAGGATGAGAGGGTGAGAGAGTAAAAGGGTAAGAGAGCGAGGTTCCCGTTCCAATACCATAAATCTTCTTCTGTGCTGAATATTCTGATTCTCACCAACCAATCCAGTACAAGATACAAATCCTATAACATTTACAAACAGCCTATAAGAATCATTACATTACCATACTGTGTTACATTTTAAACCCTAAAAACTCCTCTTTGGGCCCCTTCTGCCAATCTGTAGGGTCTGCTCTGACCCTTGGGCCTGTCTGCAAGCAGAGGGTGTTGTTCCATCAAAAGGGGATCACCTTCAGCTGGCCACACCATTGTTTTCCTGTTGTTCAGTAACTGAGGGATCTCAAAGCTTGCTTTCATTTCAATCTCACTTATAGTTTCCATATTCTCAAAACCTTTTGCCAGGCAATCATATTGATAAGGCTTTCCTGTTTCATCTTCCCCAACAGGACAGGACCTCCCAGACCCCTGGGCCCACCCTGTCACTGCCCCATCCCCACCACGTCCTACAACACCAGCCCAGAGCTCTGAGTGCCACCTGCAGGGATGGGCACTGCAACGCTCCCTGGGCAGTTCCTGAGCCCCCTTTCCATGGGGAAATTCCTGCTGTGCCCACCCAGCTCCTCAGGGATTCTGCAGCCCCTTCCCAGCTCCATTCCCTGCCCTGGTCACCCTCCAGCCCCTCCATGGCTCTCCTGCCAGAGCTGGACTGAGCCCTTGAGGTCCCTGTGGTGGCACAGGGTGACAATCTCTGCCCTGGCCCTGCTGCCACAGGACTCAGCGTTTCAAATACCTGAGGAACCCTTGCTGTACTAAGCAATGGCTAAATGTCACCAGAACACAGTTGTGAAATTGGATTTCCCAGGAAAATGTGCTCTACACAATCTAATGCAACTTATTTCTAGCAAGCTGCTTTATCAGGCTGCCTTGGAATATGGGAATGTATATTTGATAAGATTAGAGAATCGTGGGGATCAGGAAAAATAAGACTCTAGACTTTGCATTCCCATTTTCACCCAGCTGAAGGACAAACATGTCATTTATTTTGTGTTTGCTTGTGATTCTCATGGTCCTGCTAATGTACCCACAGCAGTGGCTTGTGACTGTGCATCCTGCTCAAGCTGTGACTAAAACTTCCCTAACAACATTTCCGTAAAAAAGAAGGGTATGGAAGCGAAATGCTGGGATTTACAGAGAAAACAAAACAATCCTGACAATAAAAGTATCAAGTGCAAGAGTTCCACTGAGCCTTGCAGAAACATTTTGTAATAAGCAGCAGGAGTGTTCAAATTTCAGTGTAATACTTGAAAGGAAATGTCTCTGATCTTTGAGTTTCTTTGGAGAGGGGAGTTTTTAATGTATAATCAGGCTAAAATCCTCCTGTAATTGCACAGTGAGAAGGCTCTGAAGTTTGGGGAAGGCTCAGATGGAACACAGACCTACAGCAGCAGCCAGGGTTTTCCTCATCTCTGGAGGATTCCAGGCCTGTGGCATCAGCCCGAGGTGTCCCCAGGTGCAGATCCCACCTGGAACCTCTCCCCAGCAGCTGTGCTGTCACCTGTGCTGGCCACTGATGGCTCTGAGCAGGCACCGTGGTCACTGATTTGTGACGGTGCTCACAGGGTCCCAGGGTGAGGGAAGAGACGAGGATCTGACTCCATGTTTCTGAAGGCTGATTTATTATTTTATGATATATATTATATTAAAACTATACTAAAGGAATAGAAGAAAGGATTTCATCAGAAGGCTGGCTAAGAATAGAATAGCAAAGAATGATGACAAAGGCAGTTGTCTCAGACTCTCTGTCCGAGCCAGCTGACTGTGATTGGCCATTGATTAGAAACAACCCCATGAGACCAATCCCAGCTGCACCTGTTGCATCCCACAGCAGCAGATAACCATTGTTTGCATTTTGTTCCTGAGGCCTCCCAGCTTCTCAGGAGGAAAAATCCTAAGGAAAGGATTTTCCATAAAAGATGTCTGCGACACTGATGGATGAAATTCTGCCAGGATTTGACCCCCCAGTTTCTTCCCTCTCCAAGCCCAGCCATGCTCCAGCTCCATCCAGCTCCTTGGGAAGCCTTTCCTCTCACACCATTAATGTTTACCTCTTAATTACATGGAACCCCAAACTGGTTTGGGTTGCAGGGACCCCAAATCCACCCAGTGCCACCCCAGCCATGGCAGGGACACCTCCCACTGTCCCAGGTGCTCCCAGCCCCAATGTCCAGCCTGGCCTTGGGCACTGCCAGGGATCCAGGGGCAGCCCAGTTTGTGAAAACTCAGCACTAGGAAATTGCTGCACCCAGGAATGGGCAGTGGGGTTCAGTAAAGCTCTGCTGGGTGAGAGACTGGCCTGAAAGGAGCAGAGCAATGAGCTCATACAGGGGCAATCGTTCAGGGCAGTGCCACAAACACAGTACCAGAGTGGAAAGGAATCACTGTTTCCATGGGTTTATGCTGAAAATAAAAATGTCTGGTTTTACCGTCACTACATCCTCAGCAATTCAGGTGTAGCAAAGTCTGAACCTGAAGGGAAAGCCAGATAGCAGAAGTTCTGTGGAATTTGTGGCCTTCAGCTCAAGGACGGCAGGGATGGATGGGATTTTGGGCAGGAATTGTTCCCTGGCAGAGTGGGCAGCCCTGGCACAGGTGCCCAGAGCAGCTGTGGCTGCCCCTGGATCCCTGGCAGTGCCCAAGGCCAAGCTGGACACTGGAGCTGGAGCACCTGGGACAGTGGGAGGTGTCCCTGCCATGGCTGGGGTGGAAAAAGATGAACTTTGAGGTCCTTCCAACCCAAAGCAGGCTGGAATTGTAGGAATTTCAGACTCACTGGGCCCAAGAAGAGGATCTGTGTGGAGCTCCCCTCACCGTGTGGTTGGGACTGACTCAAACACAAAACTTGGGTTCCTTCTACAGTAACAGTGGCAGGTAAAGGGAACTCCATGGCTTTTCAGGTTCTGAAGAGCAGATGATTCAACAGCAGGATGAATAAATAATGAAGGAAAGTGAGATTATAAATTGTACTTCCTCATTTGAAAGGCCTCGTCTCCCAATCCATCATTATAAATGCGTTACAAACTCCGGGTCATTTACAAAATAATAGAACGCTTTAAGATTACCCTTAGCTTTATGTAAATGTAACTTTAATATTCTATCTTCATTAATTATCTAATCTTGGGAGCAAATAAACTCCTGACACAATTCTGTAGCTATTTTGCCAGCAGGATTTCCTTTGAAGTCGGCGGCGGTTGTAAGAGGAAGTGGATGACAGGACTGAGCCTCACCAGCCCTTTTGGAAGAAAAGGAACTTACACAGTAGCTGAAAATCCAGACTTCCTATGGGCACAGAGCTATTCCTGCGCTGCCACACGTTCATTAGTGCCAGAAAAGTGGCACTTTATTCCCGCTGCTCCTGTTCCAGAAGCAGGGAAGGGGTTTGCTCCCACCTCCTCCCAGTCCTGCTCTCCTCCCTTGGCTCCCAGCGCAGAGCCTGGCCCTGAACGAAGACCCAGAGGGGCTCAGGGAGCTGCAGCTGGACCTGGTGTGTCTCTGTAGCTCTGTTTTCCCCCCAAAGCAGCTTTGCACCTCATCCCTTTGCCAGGTGGGGCTGGGTAAGCTCTGCGGAGCAGCGTGAGCATCACCAACGATGTCACACAATCCCAGGGTGGTTTGACTGGAAAAGGACCTCAAATTCCACCCCTGCCATGGCAGGGACGCCTCCCACTGTCCCAGGCTGTCCAAGCCCTGTCCCTCAGGCCCTGGGTGCCAGCCTGGGCCCAGGGAAGCCTGTGCAGCCCCCATTTGTACCCCTCAGTGTCCCATCCCCGTGGTAATGCAGCCCGCCTGTTTTCCACCTTCGTTTGAGTTTCACCCAGCTCCGTGCATATAAATGCTCATATTAAAAGGAATTCATTAATAACTTACATTTAGTTTCTTGAGAGCAGCAAGAGCAACATCAGTGCACGGGATAGGAGAGTGCTGGGTTCAGAATCCCCACCCGGCCCAGGCAGCAGCAGGGCTGGTACTGCTCCCCCCAGAGCTCCTCAACTGAGACACAAAATCCAGGTGTGAGCTTGGCATTCCTCAGCCCCAGAGCTGCTCTGTGCAAGGGAGGGATGGATATTGCAGGCTATCACTGTCATCAATAATCCCATCCATGCCTGTCGATTATTTCACTAATTACCTCTCCTAAAAAGACTGCTGAGCATGATTACAAACGTGGCTTTGTTTTGATTGTCTGTTTTCCTGGCCAGTAGCAGGTGCCTGAATTCCTTGACTTTGTTTAACAATATAAATAATATTCTCTGTGCTTTCCCAATGCCTGGAGCTGACCCTGGGAGTACAAACTGAATACAAAACCTGATAAACTCATCTGCAAACTGCTCAAAGTTCACAAATTAAACCCCATTTGCATACAAAAAGCTCATTGAAAAGAACATTGAGGGCCAGATTCTGTTCTTTTGGTTTCCAACGGGTTCCAGGCTTATTCCTGGGCTGGTTTCTGGGCTGGTTCCAGGCTGGTTCCCAGGATGGATCATGGGCTGGTTCCAGGCTGGTTCCCAGGCTGGTTCCCATTCTAGTTCCCATTCTGGTTCCCCAGCTGGTTCCCGGCTGGATCTCAGCTGATTCCCGGGCTGGTTCCCTGTTTGTTCCAGGCTGGTTCCCAGCCGTTGCTCCACAGGCAGTAACTCATCACTGCCACCACAGGAAGGAGCTCCAGCACTGCTCGTGGAGCATCGCCCAGCCCTGTGTCTGCCTGGGCTCACATCTGCCCGTGCTGCTCCGTGTGCTCCATACCTGCTGATACCTTCAGTTCCAGCCCTGCTATTCCAGGTTGTGCCCTGCCCCAGGGTGCCCCTGCACCCCACACCCAGTGCCAGCAGCTGTGCCCACAGCCCAGCACACACAGCAATCCTTTCCAGCCCCAGAACCAAGGACAGCGCTGCAGCTTCAGCCCCAAAAGTGCCCAGAGCAGCCTGGGAGGGTGGGACTGCGTCCCTGGAGCTGGGATTGGGCACTGAACCCAGCACGGAAATGGAGCAGAACTGACCAAAGTGTGAGAGATCCTGAGCCGGGGCCCAGCTGGGCTGGAGCCACTGCCCAATAATTCCTGTGAGGGAATTATTTCCTTTTAATAAATCCCTGTTTTATTCTTTAACTCTGTACAGCCTCTGCTCCAGGGAGCTCTCAGGTATCCCCTTCTTCTGAGCATCCCATTCCCACAGGGCCGAGGTCCTGCAGGGAGCTGGGCCCCCTCCTGTCCCCACAGCGAGGGGATGGACAGAATGGATGGGATGGATGGGAAGGGATGGGATGGACAGGATGGATGGGATGGACAGGATGGATGGGATGGACAGGATGGAGAGGATGGACAGGATGGATGGGATGGATGGGAAGGGATGGATGGGATGGACAGGATGGATGGGATGGATGGGAAGGGATGGATGGGATGGATGGGATGGACAGGATGGATGGGATGGACAGGATGCAGCTCAGGGCTGCAGAACCTTGCCTGCTCCAAGCCTCCCTCCCAGGCTGCCTGTGAGTACCCCAGCATGTCTCACAGCAGGATTTGCAATTCTGAGCCAGCCTGAAGAAGACATAAAGTTCTGTTTTATCAGCAGGGAGAGCTCCTAGCGTAACCTTTGCAGCAGCAGCAGATCAGCTGGGTTGATCGACCCTTCAGAAGGCTGGGGATGCTCCTGACACAGCTCCATCCTCACCTGGGGTGTGCCAGGTGCATGAACTCTGGTTCACAGAACAACCAGGCTGGAGAGACCTCCAGGATCATCCAGCCCAGCCCCAACACCCCAACTAAACCCTGGCACCCAGTGCCACATCCAGGCTTTGGTAAACCCTGGCACCCAGTGCCACATCCAGGCTTTGTTAAACACACCCAGGGATGGTGACCCCACCACCTCCCTGGGCAGAACATTCCAGAACTTTGTCACCCCTTGAGAGGATGTCCAGGCTGACACAGGGATCCCCAGGGCTGGAAGGGACCTTAAATCCCAACCAGAGCGACCCCTGCCATGCCCAGGGCACCTTCCCTGTCCACGGTGCTCCCAGGTCTGTCCCAGCTGGATTTGGACACTGCCTTTGCCCACAGGTGTGAGAGGGTGAGATTTGCTGATTTACAAAGCAGAAGGTCAGGGGAGCTCCTGGGGGGCTCCTGGGGCTGCCAGGTGGCTCAGGGACCCCCATCCCTTCCCAAATCCCCCACCCTGGGCACACCTGAGTGCTCCCAGAGGCTGCCCCAGCCTCATGCCCTGCTGTCAAAGCTATTTAAGCATCTTTTCTCATGTCTCTGTTGAAGAACAAGTATTATCTCCAGGAAAAAGTGTCCCTGGCTGCCTCCCAGTCACCTCCTGCCTGATACCAGGAGTTACAGAACACAGGCAATAGGAAAAGAATAAAAATACAGCAGATAAGTGGGCTTTGTACACAAATTAAATTAAATTAAAGTATGTTCACAAAATACACAAGTGGAAACCACATGGTCTTTGGCCCTAATGTGTTACAAAGAGAATTTTGGTTCCAGGACACCCCCAAAGGGGACAGACCTTTATTTAGGCAACCCAAAATGCCCAAATGCAAAGCAAATTTAAAAACCAATTACTTAAACCAACGTTTCTCACTTTTTTTCCCCAATTTAAATCATGATTAAAAGCAGCTCCTTGGCTGATTTCAGTCAAACCACCCAGTCTCTCTCTGCTGATCTCAAGCTGTTAAATAAGAAACAGCAAATCATCAATAACCCATCTGTGTCACAGCTGAGGAGCAGCCCCACAGGGCAGGAGCTCCCTGGCTCTCCTGTGGCAATCCCTGGGTTCTGAGGGATGAGGAGCCCAGAGGAAACCCTAAAATGGAGTTTGTCCCCCCAGGTGTGTGCCAGGAGCCAGAAGGGAGGGCAGGGTGCTGAGCAGGCATTTCCACTCCCCAAAAAGAGCCCAAATCACCCTTGAGAGGCACAGGCAGCAATTCCATTGCACAAAAATTGAGGGTGGGTATAGGGGAGAGCAGGGTTAGGAGTGTTATTGCATTCAGTGAGGGGATTTTGGTCCATGCAGTTATTAGGGCAGATAGCTTTAGGACTTTGGTTGTGTTTAGGGTGAGGAAAATTATTGCAGTTATTATACATTATAGGTAAAAGCTGAGGAGGGAGAGTTTAGGGTTGTAGATGATAGTGATTGCTATTCAGCCTAGGTGGGAGATGGAAGAAAAAGCTGGGATTTTTCAGATTTGTGTTTGGTTGAGTCCTATCCATCTTCCCAGGGCTGCTGAGAGCATAGCCAGGATAGTTAGGAGTGTAGGGTTTCACAAAATATCTTGGTTTGGAAAGACAGGAGTCTGCTAAGGAAGGCAGGAGCCTCCCCTGAAATGGAGAATGTAAACCCTCCCCACCCCTCCCAGTTGCTGTAAATTTTAAATTAAGGGGCTCTCAGGCAAAAATATGGGAGCAGGAAATAACAGTTCTTTAATAGGGAAAGGAAACAAAAAAAAAAAAAAAGGGATAAAATAAACAATGCAGTGCACTAGAACAACACTGCCAGAGTCAGAACCCAACCTGACACCCTGTGGGTCAGGGTGCTGGCGGCAGTCCCATTGGAATTGTGGCTGCAGTGTCAGGGGTGGTTCTGTTGGAGCAGGGATCCTATAGAAGGATGTGTTCTTCCTCTGAAGATCCAGTGGAAGGAGAGGCAGCTGCTGTTCCTCTGGGAATCCCGTGGAGAAAGCCGTGCTGGTGTCTCAAAACCTCTGGATTATATCTGGGCAGCAATGCTTGGGTCCTCCCCCTGGATTATGTCTGGGTAACAATGCTTGGCTCCTCCCTCTGGATTATATCTGGGCAGCAATGCTTGGGTCCTCCCCCTGGATTATATCTGGGCAGCAATGCTTGGCTCCTCCCCCTGGATTATATCTGGGCAGCAATGCTTGGCTCCTCCCCCTGGATTATATCTGGGTAACAATGCTTGGCTCCTCCCCCTGGATTATATCTGGGCAGCAATGCTTGGCTCCTCCCCCTGGATTATATCTGGGCAGCAATGCTTGGCTCCTCCCCCTGGATTATATCTGGGCAGCAGTGCTTGGCTCCTCCCTCTGGGCTCACATCTCCCAATGGGATGCTGTAGTTCTTATCAGCCCTGCAGGGACATTCAATAGCTGTTATCAGCAATGTCCCCTCCCGAGGGAGGTGTGAATGTGGTCACTCAGAGAGAGAGATAAGGCAAACTGCCCACTTGACAAAGGCAATCTGCCATACAGATGGTGATTGAAAACACCTTGCATGGCAATCTTCAGCACAAAATTTCCCAAAAATTCCTGCGGGTGCCAGCCCTGCTTTGGGAAAACCCACCCAGGATGGGGACCCTGCACCTGCAGAGCGTGGCAGCCGGCAGGTCAGGCGATAATTTAGGGAAAGCCCTCTGAGATCACGGAGCCCAAGCATTCCCAGTAGGGCCAGGATGATGAAAGGAGCAGGGAAGGGCCTGTCAGGCAGAGGAGGAAGAGCGGGGCAGCCCCGGGAGGCAGGCTGGGGGTGCCGGGGCTGCCTCGGAGCCGTTCCCCACGGCTGGGGAATTCCCTGCCGGCTGCAGCTCCCCGCTTGTCTAATTGTCCTTGATGGATTTGCCGTCCCCCAGGAGCGCCAGGCAGACCTCGCAGCTCCAGATGTCTGAATATTATGCAGGAAGCTGGTAAACAAATTCCTCCTATTTTTCCTGCTAGCAATTAGGAACGTAGGAAGAACACATTGCTGAGCAGGCGAGGGATGCACGGCAGATATTTCATATGCATTTATAGCCACTTAACGCCTCTGGAAGGGTGATAAACACCGACTATAGTAAATCTGTTTGATCGACCCTTGTTGCTACAAAATCCGGGAAAACTCAAAATAAAGGGAAAAAACAAAACAACCAAATGTTGAAATAAGAGTTAAAATTGGGATAAATTAGTGATTACAACTTCTTTCATGTTAACTATCAAGCACTTGGGTGACAGAGCAGCTCTGCCACTTCCCCGTAGCAGGTTTTTTAGGTGATTTTAACTTTTCGCCCCAATTTCAGCAGGAGATCAGGTCCCTGCCTGGCTCCTGTGCCTCCCCTCTCCGTTCATTTCTCTGCCTGCTCCAGCAAGCCTGCCCTGGGAGGGATGGCTTAGGTGGCTTCAGGAGCCTTTGCCAGCATTAATTGTTATTATTTTAGAGCCCCACAGGGTGCAGACTTGGAAAAGGAGAATTTGTTCAAAAGACTGGGAGGGAAATTAAAAAATCCAGCGCCATGGCAGTGCAAAACCAGCCCAGGGACAGAGCTGGGAAAGCTGGACAGGGAATTACAGAGCTGGGAAAGCTGGACAGGGAATTACAGAGCTGGGAAAGATGGACAGGGAATTGCAGGGCTGGGAAACCTGGAGAGGGAATTGCAGGGCTGCAGCTCACAGGGGGAATGGAGGGATGATGCTCCTGGAAAGCACAAGCCACACAGCCACATGCTGGAATTCTACAAGCTGCAGAAATTTGGGAGCAATTAGATGCATTTTGTGGTGAAAGGGAGCTTTATCCAGCCCAGCTGCTCTGAAGTTATCAGTGCCGTGGTGTTTTCTGGGAGAATTAAGGTTGTCTCTGTTTCAAACCAAGAACTGAGCTGAGATCTCTTTTCGAGGCTAGAAAGTCCCAATAACAGCTGTGCCAGGGTGGGTTTCCCATCCTTTTAGGCTGGATTTTGGTCTGAGGACAGATAAATGGCTCTGAAGTAGAGGGAAAACCTACAGGGAGATGGAGGCAGTTCCTCCTCTGCAGCTTCAGGGTGTTCAGTGTTCCCCAGGCCTGTCTGAGGTCCCAGGGCTCTGTCTGAGCATCCCCAGAGCCAGCAGAGCCCCTGTCCCTGCTGCCCAGCCCACCTGGGACCCTGGGCACCCCCTCTGAGCTGCTGTCCAGCCCCAGGGGCACCTGTGCAGGTGGGACCCCCATGCCCACCTGGCCCAGCACCCCGAAAGTGCCAGGGCCCCCCATGCCAGGAGCTGCAGAGGGCCTGCAGGGCCCTGCTGGCCATGGTGCCATCACCCTCATCACCTCAGGGCATCTGAGCTGCTCACTGAATCATTCTGTGCCCTGCTTTTGTGCATCTTTGCTCTCAAAACTAAAGATATTCTCCCTTCTGACACTTCTGGGCATTGCCCTGCCCAAGAAGGGGTCCCAAATCCAGGTGCAAGAGGCAAGGCTGCTGCTGCACCAGCTCCTGGCCCCTTTGTGAGGGGTTAGCCATCCTTTAGCCATCATTTAGCCACCCTTTATCCATCCTTCATCCATCCTTTACCCATCCTTTCCCCATCCTTTTTCCATTCTTTAGGGGTGTCCCAAGCCCAGGGCAGTGTTAAGGACAGCCAGGGCTCCCAAGCACAGCCCAAAGGCAGGTGCTGCACTTTGCAAAGCATCATTTTCACCCCATTTTACATTTTTTCTCCCAAATGAAGGTGCTGGTGAGGCCCAAGCTGGCCCAGAGCATTCTGGCCTGGCTGTGTTTGTTTTGGAGCCTGGCAGGAAGGCTTTGGTGCCACCTCTGCTTAGGGAAAGGGTGAGGAAACCCGAGCCTGGCCTTTTCAAGCCTTCTCAAGTGAAGGTTAAAATAGCCCTGGGCCCAGAGCAGCTGAGATGCTCCTGTCAGACCAGAGCTGGGAGAGCAGCACGAGGATGGAGCCATGGTGTGACAGTGCTCACAGGGGTCCCAGGATGAGGGAAGAGACGAGGATCTGACTCCATGTTTCACACGGCTGATTTATTATTTTATGATATATATTATATTAAAACTATACTAAAAGAATAGAAGAAAAGGTTTCATCAGAAGGCTGGCTAAGAATAGAATAGCAAAGAATGATGACAAAGGCAGTTGTCTCAGACTCTCTGTCCGAGCCAGCTGACTGTGATTGGCCATTAATCAGAAACAACCCCATGAGACCAATCCCAGATGCACCTGTTGCATCCCACAGCAGCAGATAACCATTGTTTGCATTTTGTTCCTGAGGCCTCCCAGCTTCTCAGGAGGAAACATCCTAAGGAAAGGATTTTCCATAAAAGATGTGTGTGACAGCCACTGAGCCAAATGATGTCTCCATCCCACAGCACCCCCAGGGGGCTCAGAGCCCCCGGTGCCCCAAACCCCAGCTCTGCAAAGGGGGTTTAAAATCCCTTCCCATTTCTGTTAATTTCTGCAGCAGAAATAACCTGCAGCCCTGCAAAGTGTCCATTTGCTGCCTGCCTCCCTCTCCTCTGGCTCAGGTGTGTGTGTGGAGCCCAGACCTGTTGGAGGACTCAGCTCTCTCCTGCTCCTCGCCACGATGAAGGAATTAAATACAAAATCTTCTGTAGGAAGCAATTGTGAAGTGTGGAAGTTTCTAGTCAGGCAAATAAATTGGATTTAAGTATATTACAGTCATAATCTTTTTCTGCCTCTCTCCAGACAGCCTTTGTACATGGAGAAATGAGAATGTATTCTCAGACAAATCTTGACCTGAGGGAGAAGGCTGCGGGAATCTGGATTTTCAATAACATAAGACAATAAAGCTCAGACTCCTAACCTGCCGCAATATGGTAAAAGTATAAAGAGCTTAGCAACTAATAAAAGAAAAGGGTCTTCCAACTCATATTTGAAGATCTAGACCCCCAAAAGGACACTTCATAAAGATCATAATGGGTTAGTCAGTATCTAACAGATACCATGTACCTTGTTGACCAATTGTCTGACAGTTGTCTTCTGCAGGCCTGGATATTAATAAGCCTCGTGTTGACTTCCTTGGGGTATTTTTTCTTCGTAATTGTACATCTCCTTGTTGTGACACTGCAGCCTGCTATGTATTTATTTAATGCCATTCCTACAGAAAAAAAAATTAAAAAATAAAAAATATCAGTGTATGTACAGCATTGTTTCCTGAGATGAGATGCACACACTGCAAATTTCTTCCCCCTCTGAGGCTGCAGAATCAAAGCCAGGCAGAGGGAGAGCTCCTGGACTTGGGGCAAAGAGGAAACCCAGATGTGTTTTCCCCTCAGGTATGAATGTGTCTTACTCCCTGCCTTACACAGGGAATACAAAGGGATTCAATTATCACCGCATTTTGATTTCCAATAATAACAAAAACTCCTTCTGGAAGGGATTCCATTAAGTAATGTTTTGACAGATAATGCTGGTGCAAAGTAGCTGTCAGTCAGTCAGGCAGCCAGATCAAGGGGAAGCAGATGCACCAGGCAGGGAACAGGGAGGCTTAGGGAGTGAAAATGGAGCCTGCCACAAACTCCTCTCGCTAACAAAACAAAACAAAAGAAAACAAAACAAAACACAGCAAAGGCAGCCCGGGGCCCCATCCTGCTCTCAGTGCCAGGGCAGCTCTGAGCGCAAGGAAAATGTCCCGGGGCTGCCTGAGAGAGGGGCTGCGTCTGTGCCCAGTGTAGGGTGCTGAGGGCACCTGTGCCAGCCAAGGTACAGGGTGAGAGGGCACCTGAGCCCAGGTACAGGGTGCTGAGGGCACCTGTGCCCAGGTACAAGGTGTTTGGGGCATCTGAGCCCAGTGCAGGTTGTTGGGGGCACCTGTGCCAGCCCAGGTAGGAGCAGGTGCCACACTGGCACGGGAGGGAGCAGAGCTGGACTCCAGGCTCCCTGCAGGGTTTGGCCAAGCCTCCCTGTGCCCTGCTCCAGCCCCAGCCCAGCTGATGGCCAGGACATCTTTGAAAATCCCAGGTTTCCCCAAAAGCTGCTTTGCTTTGCCACTAAACCAGGCTCGGGCCCTGTTTGCTGCGGGGCCCCTCTCCCATGGCCTGGAGAATCCCAAAGGGGAGCTCCATCCCACCATCCCAGCATGGAACCCTCACTGGGCTGGCTGGGAGGGACCCCAGATGCCCCCAGGGCCACCCTGCCATGGCAGGGACACCTTCCCCTGACCCCAACGTCCAGCCTGGCCTGGAACTTCACTCCCCCGCCCTCACCCCAAAGTCTGTCCTGTGATTAAGAACTTTCCTTTTGCCCCGAGCGCTGCACAGAACCCCGCACAAACGCTTTGTCACATCCCCCTTTCACCAGTAACTCCCCCTGCCTGTGCTGGTCCCCGTTCCCCTCCACAGGACCTTGGGGTCACTCCTGGCGCTGCTGCCCTACAGGAATTCCTTTGGATTCCTCTCCTGAGGCTTCCCGTGTCCTGCCCCCAGCGTGGGATTCCAGGGATAAATGGAACAGCACCGTGGAGGCACAGCCTGAGCTGGAAAAGGCGCAGGAGAGCACTAAGGAGAATGTTAAAATTACCAATATTTTGATTTATGGCAGCGTCCAAAGCCACAGCAGAGTGTGATGTGAGCCTGATGCAGATGGGGCTGCTCCAATTCTGATCCTGGCACAGCCCAGGATAACATAAATTGTTACAAGATAAATAAGAGAAGTGTTTCAAGGCATTTGCTGAGGGGCCAGATTAAATTACAATTAATTACATTCTTTAAAATCTCCAAACTTTCCCTGCAAGTCCTGAATGAGCTCGTTGAAAACTTTTAGCTATAAACTATATTTGAAAGGCATTCAGCTTTTAAAAAATAGATTTTCTTTTGTCCACTGCTGAACTTCTCCTGGAAGCTGAGCCCAAAGTTTAATATGGGATTAAGAGAGAAAATAGCCAGGCAGAAGATTCTAGAATTCTCTCTGGAGTTTCATGGGTCTGACATGGCAAACTCCAGCTCCTTCTCCCAAAACAACCCCTCCATCCCACCAGGGTTAAGAGATGCCTTAACCTGCTCTGGAGGAAATCTTCGATTAAAGTGTTTTAACTGAAATTTCTCCGTTTCTAGGTAAAATTTCATGTGGGAAGGAAAAATCAGAAAAAAAAAAAAAAGCAGTAAAAGTTTTTCTAAGGAAGAAATGAAGTGAGGAAGGGATCTCATCCACCAGCTCCATATTCCTCCAGCACCTTCCCCACCAGTGATGTGGGTAAAAATACCAATATTTATGGGAGATACATATTGGTATTTATTGGTATTGGAGATAAATATTGGTATTTACGAGTATGGGAGATAAATATTGGTATTTATCGGTATTGGAGATAAATATTGGTATTTATCGGTATTGGAGATTTATCGGTATGGGAGATAAGTATTGGTATTTATAAGTTCTGGGGTGTTATTTTGAGGTGCTGTACTCATGGGAGAGTGCTGCAAATTATGGGACAAGGCAAAGGAATAATCCAGCTGGAGAATCCCAACAAAAACTGCTCCAGGACTGTGCGAGAGCCTCGAGGAAAATGGGAAATGCTTCCTTTAAACGGATTATTAATACACACTGAATTGTGTTGCCATGCTCCGGGAAGGGTCAATAGAGGCGGGTTTGGGGTATCTGATATCAGGAATTTGTTCCGGGATTAGTGGCAGGAGGATGCTGTGCCCTGGGGGCCCAGCAAGGACAGCTCGTGGCCTTGGCCTCCGGGGAGCTGCTTTTTTATTTGGCTTTTTTTAAACCCTCGGGCAGGGTTCCGAGGTAAGAGAAGTGGAACTGAACTTAACGAGCAGCTAATTTTATCCTTTGTTTTGCCTGATAAACATCAGCTCGCAAAGTCGGAGCTGAAAACTGCAGCCACGCTTGGGAAGGAAATAACACGGTGTATTTATAGTAAATAATCCTATTTTAGTAATTTTGCACAGAACGGTAGCTGAAAGGTTTGGCTTCATTCCCCCGCTTCACCTGAAGCTGTTTAGCTAAATAAATTTCCATAAACACCTTGTGCTGAACAAACACTAAACGAGGTTTATTTTCACCCCAAAACTCATTTGGACACAAGAGCCCAGAGCAGCCACCCCTCCATGGAAGCTGGGCTGGGCACACACAGGATTGACACAAACACTCTGCCTGGAATGTGAATTTTAATGCCACTAAAGTGCTGGGAATGAAGAAAATTCTGCATGAGAATTTCACTCGGGGAGCCTGGGATGCGATCGAAGCTCCTCCTGTGGCTGCACCAGGCAGAATTTGGGGGAAATTGGGAAAAAATGGGCACTGCCCATCCCTGGCAGCGCCCAAGGCCAGGTTGGAGCAGCCTGGGACAGTGGCAGGGGTGGCAGGGGTGGCACTGGGTGGGATTTGGGGTCACTTCCAACCCAAACCGGGCTGGGATTCTCTAAAAACGCTGAACCTTCATCCCCTCAAAGCCTCCAGCAGCTCCTGCAAAGCAGCACTGCTGGAATTTGGTATGCCCAACTTTGGGAATGCTCCAGGCTGGAGCACGGGCACAGACAAGCACGTTCCAATGCCCCAGCATTGGATCTAGCATTTATTGCAGTATTATCCCTCTATTTATCATTTCTTATTATATTATCACTTTATTTCTCATTTCTAATAATAATATCACTGTATTTATAATTTGTTAAGATTTTATCACTGTATTTGTCATTTATAATAGTATCATAACTGTGTTTATAATTTAAGATACTATCATTGCAATTATCATTTATTCCCATATTATCACTGTGTTTATCATTTATTGAGTTATTATCACTGTATTTATCCTTTATTCCAGTATTATCACTGTATTTATCCTTTATTCCCATATTATCAGTGTTTATTATTTATTGAGACATTATCACTGTTTATCATTTATTGAGTTATTATCACTGTATTTATCCTTTATTCCAATATTATCACTGTGTTTATCATTTATTGAGTTATTATCACTGTATTTATCCTTTATTCCAGTATTATCACTGTATTTCTCCTTTATTCCCATATTATCACTGTGTTTATCCGTTATTTCAGGCCCTGCAGGCTGCCTGTCATCTCTGACACTTTCCTTGACCTGCACCTTTCACATCTCTATTTTCAACCTGGAATTTACCCAAACCCAGGGGTTTGCTGTCCCTCTGAGGATGCCAAACCCCACCAGGGTGCTGCAGTGGGAAAAGCCCTTTTCCCTTTTCCCTTTCCCCTTTTCCTTTTTTCCTTTTCCCTTTCCCTTTTCCCTTTTCCTTTTCTCCTTTTCCCTTTTCCCTTTCCCCTTTTCCCTTTTACCTTTCCCCTTTTCCCTTTCCTGTTTCCCCTTTTCCCTTTCCCTTTTCCCTTTCCCCTTTTCCCTTTCCCTTTTCCCTTTCCCTTTTCCCTTTTCCCTTTCCCCTTTTCCCTTTTCCCTTTTCCCTTTCCCTTTTCCCTTTCCCTTTCCCTTTCCCTTTCCCTTTCCCTTTCCCTTTCCCTTTCCCTTTCCCTTTTCCCTTTTCCCTTTCCCTTTCCCTTTTCCCTTGTCTGTGTCCCAGCCCCAGAGCTGCAGCTGGAGCCAGGGGCCGGGTTTGAGGTCCAGCAGCTGAAAGCCCTTGCTGGAGGAGACAGAGGGGAGCAGCCTGGTGTGCTCTTGCCATGTGGTAATTTTCCAGATAAATGGACAGTTGCTTCAGCAGCTTCCCTGTTGAAGGTCAATGATCCATATAATGCTGGCAATTACAGAAGTATTTCCATTGCAGACTCGGTGACAAATTTTCGGTGCAAGACAACAGAGAGGCTGGAGCAGCAGCAGCACCAGGAGGGGCTGGGGATGCCACAGCACAGCTCCTGCCTGGGCTTTGCTGGAGGAATCAGCCCACCCTGCCCAGCTCACCAGGTAATTCTGGCCCTGTTTCCTCTTATTTGGGCATCTTGTAACCCTCGTTTAATCCTAAAATTGAGTTACCACCTTCTGGTTTTC
This sequence comes from Ammospiza nelsoni, assembly GCF_027579445.1. Taxonomy (NCBI): domain Eukaryota; kingdom Metazoa; phylum Chordata; class Aves; order Passeriformes; family Passerellidae; genus Ammospiza; species Ammospiza nelsoni. Next base: position 1,198,480 of record NC_080640.1, read on the forward strand.
ACACACCCACTTTTCCTGCCTCCCTGGTCAAAGTTCAGCACTTTATAAAGATCCATAGCAAAGTTCAGCTGTTTTATAAAGATCCTCTAGGGCTGAAAGAAAGGGAAAAGGTATCAAAAAGTGCTCAGCAATTGGAAAACTTGGGCTCCCAGCACAAGCACTTCTAATTGCATCCCAAAAGTGGGCAGGAGGCATTTTGGGGAGTGTGTCCTGCTGCTGCTCTCACAGCTGCACCCAGAGCTGGCTGCAATCACAGCTCGTGCTTCAGTCACTGGCTGAACATTCCCAGAAAAATGTGAATTGGAATAAAGAATTGTTCTGTGTAATGAGCTGTGCATGAGGGCTCTGCTGACAGGACCTGAGGGAGCAGCAGGAAGTGGTGCCAGGGGAGGGTTGGGGTGGATTTCAGGGAAGGTTCATCCCCAGAGGGGGCTGGCACTGCCCAGGGAATGGGCACAGCCCTGAGGCTGCCAGGGCTCCAGGAGCCTTTGGACAATGCTCTCAGTGGGGCTTTTGGGGTGTCAGTGCAGGGCCAGGAGCTGCACTCCATCCTTGCGGGTCCCTCCCAGCCCAGGATACTCTGTGATTCCATGAAATAACAACTTGGACTTATATAAAATAGCAGCAGGAAACAGGAAATAACAACAGGATTCCATGAAATAACAGCCTGCACCACGGCACGGGCTGCTTGAGCATCCCTTGCACTCCCAAAAAGCACAAACCTTCCCTGCCCAGAGTCCCAAAAACCAACACCAAGCCTCGGGAAAGGTCTCTGTGCCCCAGCTCAGGGCTGGTGAAGGCAAAGAGGCTCCTGCAGCTCCAGCCCCGGCTGTAACCCCCTGTAAACACCAAAATGTGCCACACACAGGTGCCTCAGCCAGGCAGTGCCCACCTCTAACCACAAACACCCTGGTGAGACCCTGGAAGGCTTCAGTGACTTCTGGGGGGAACACACGAAACCCGAGGCAGTGCCTCCCCTGGGGATTGCGCTTCTGCTCCAGTTCCAGTTTGCTGCAGCTTTTACCCATGGTGTGCAGACAGAACTGCCATTGCATTCCCTCCAAATGAGCAGGAAACACCCATAAAGAGCAGCCTTGATGGTGATGGTGAGCAACCCAGCAGGGAAATGCCCATAAAGAGCAGCCTTGATGGTGATGGTGAGCAACCCACCAGGGAAATGCCCATTAAGAGCAGCCTTGGTGGTGATGGTGAGCAACCCAGCAGGGAGGGACTGGGAGCTGCTCAGGAACCTGCCTCAGAACTTCAGCACATTCTGCCAAAAAGGAAAGAGAGGAGAAGGCAGAGTGGAAATGCAGGATTTGAACCTTCATGTAGGGAATGAAAGGATGTTTACAGGGACACCAGCAGCACAGCCATCCCTCCCTCCCCAGCAGCAGGAGCACTCTGGAGGAGCCAGGACTGAGCCTGCCTTGTGCAAATAAGTGATTTTGGAGGAGAATAATTAATAAAGGGCGTGGGTTTGAGTATCTTGTGAGGACAGTGGCTCATTTATGAAATTTGCATTGATAACCCACAGCCTTGGAACAGCTGGATGGCTCTTGGGTCACAGCCTGGTTTGGGCTGGAAGGGACCTTTGGGACCACCCTGCCCCAACCCCTGCCACAAACAGGGACCCTGCCTGCCACACCAGCTTGTGCAGATCTTGCAGAATTAGCCCCAGCTCGTGTTTCTCAGAGAGATCAGAAGGGGTGGGGCAGTCCAAGGGCTGAGCACCTCAACCTCCTCCACCCTCAGGCCCCTCCTGCCCACCAGCCCCACAATTCAACATGAAATCAAAAATTAAAAGGAAAGATTTCTCTGTGACAGCGTTCACAGGGGTTTCTGGATGAGGGAAGAGGTGAGGATCTGGCTCCATGTTTCACAAGGCTGATTTATTATTTTATGATATATATTACATTAAAATTATACTAAAAGAATAGAAGAAAGGATTTCCTCAGAAGGCTGGTTAAGAATAGAGTAATAAAGAATGATAGCAAAGGTTTGTGGCTCAGCTCTCTGTCCGAGCCAGCTGACTGTGATTGGCCATTAATCAGAAACAACCCCATGAGACCAATCCCAGCTGCACCTGTTGCATCCCACAGCAGCAGATAACCATTGTTTGCATTTTGTTCCTGAGGCCTCCCAGCTTCTCAGGAGGAAAAATCCTAAGGAAAGGATTTTCCATAAAAGATGTCTGCGACAATTTCTCCTACAAGACCCCAAATAATTAAGTAATGATTACATAGTGTTGGACATCAGGAAGAATTTGCCCATGGAAAGGGTGGTCAGGTGTTGGCAGGGACCGCCCAGGGAGGTTTGGAGTGCCCATCCCTAGAGGTGGCACTTGGTGACAAGGTGGGGATTGGCACAGGTTGCACTCCATGGTCTGGGAGGGCTTTTCCAAGCCCTGGGATTCTCCACAGCTGCCTTCCTGCACCATGGCTGAGCTCCTGGGGCTCTGCTGCACTGCACAGTAACAGATGTGATGTCCAATCCAGCACAAGCAGGAAGTTTTTGGGGTGTTTGGTAGGCCTGTCATCGGAGGAGCACTTGGAGCTGCATTAACTCCCAAGTTTAGCAGTTTTTAAATCACTGCTTGATGGCTGATCTCTCATTGCTGCGCAGAGCAGCTCCAGCCAGCAAGCCCTGTGCGTGTGCTCCAAGCCCCTGAGGAAGGGACAGAACCATGGGAATGAGAAATTCAGCGTCTGATGTGAGCTGGGGCAGCTCATGGGAGCTCTGCACCCTGGCTCTCCCTTCCTGAGCTGCAAACAGCCTGGACACAAAACCTCCTCCCCAAAGCCTCCCCCAGCCCTCCCCACCCTTGGACACATCGTGGAACTCCACACTGCCTCAGAAATTGCAGAAAAGTTGTCTCTGTGGTGATTGACTCTCCCCACGGCCTCTTGTGAAATTTTTTTCCAAGTTCCAGCTGGTCACACAGGGTTTGGTTCACAAAAGTGTTGCACATTATTAGATTTTCCGATAAAATGGGCTCTTTTGTGATTCAGAAAGCCTCTGCTCCTGCAGACAACTGGCGTGCTCTTTGTTCTTCACCCCAGAGAGGAGGCAGCCAAACTGCAGTGCACTCGGATGGAAAGAGGCATTCCCGATCAGAAATGCAGATGGAGCATCCCTTGAGCAGTGCAAACAAAGCAGCCCCCAAGTTCAGGAAGGGGCTGGAAGCACAGGGCAGGGCTCGGCTGGGGTTTGCTGCCCCCATCATCACCCTCGGGGTGACAGCTCAGCCCTGCCCACCCACGGGATGTGGTGCCAGGGAAGATCCTGGCTCTGCATCCTGCCCTGGGTTGGAACTTGCCACGTTTAACTGGTGATAAAAGCTGGTTAAGGGAAGCAGAAACACCACTGAGCTTGGGAGAGATCTCCAGGATTGAGTCAAAACTGTGCCCATCCCCACCCTGTCCCCAGCTCTGAGTGCCAGCTCCAGGTGCCACCTGCAGGGATGGGCACTGCAACCCTCCCTGGGCAGTGCCTGATCCCCCTTTCCATGGGGCAATTCCTGCTGTGCCCGCCCTGAGCCTGCCCTGAGCCCCCTTTCCATGGGGAAATTCCTGCTGTGCCCGCCCTGAGCTGCCCTGAGCTCCCGTTCAATGGGGAAATTCCTGCTGTGCCCACCCTGAGCCTGCCCTGAGCCCCCTTTCCATGGGGCAATTCCTGCTGTGCCCGCCCTGAGCCTGCCCTGAGCCCCCTTTCCATGGGGCAATTCCTGCTGTGCCCACCCTGAGCCTGCCCTGAGCTCCCTTTCCATGGGGCAATTCCTGCTGTGCCCGCCCTGAGCTGCCCTGGGCACCCTGAGGCCGGGCAGAGGAGGGAGGAGGCAGCACTGCCCCAGCCCTGCTGCCCTGCACAGAATCCCCGAGGGTTTGGCTGGAAGGGACTCTGCAATCGTCTGCTCCAGGTCCTGCCAAGGCAGGGTCACCACGAGCAGGGGCACAGGACCAGAGCCAGGCGGGTTGTGGTCATCTCCAGCTGGGAAGGAGACTGCACAACCTCTGTGCCAGCCCTCCACTGAAGCCTCTCCAGCTCTTCCTTTTCCCTCTTGTCCTGAGAGATGGAAAGAAAAGTCCAAGCCCCAAATTAGGTTTCCATGAAGGACCCAGCCCAGTACAGATTGGAGCATTAAGGGTTGCAATGAAAGAAAACAAACATTGCAGTTGTGCAGGTGCAAGGTGTGGCTGCCCATTGGACACCACCTGCAGCTCCAGCTCCTCCCGGTCTCAAAGTCAAGATGAAAAAGCAAAGAGAAAAGGTAAAACCCCTGTAGAAACAGAAAGAACTTCCACTATTAGAAGAATTACTGTGTTCAGGGGACGTTTCTTCAGTATGGAGTGTGCAACAAGCAAGAACAAGTTCAGGGGAGAATGATCTACGTGGGGATAGCACCTCAGAAATTCCCAGTGCAACACCTCGTGTCTCCTACAACTCAGGTTATTTATCAACAGCAACACAACATTTTGGGGCGAAAACTACATTTCCCTCCATTCCCACCTGCTGAGAGATCCCTGACAAAGCACAAGCATTTAGTGATGTCCAGCAGCACCGCCGTTCCTGAGGACACGAATGAACAATCCAAGTCTCCTCATCTCCTGCTGCCTGCTTTCCATCCCCTTCGACTTTGCATTTTGCAAAACACCAAAACGTTCTCATCCTCACAGCCTCCTCCCTGAAAGGCCGAATCCCCGACGGGAGCATGGTCACGGTGAGGTCAATGACAATGGGGTGTCCGATGTCACAGATTCCAGCTGCGGTGACACAGCGGGGCCGGGATGGGGGAGAGACTCTCGGGGTGACGCGCTTTAATGAGCCCATGTTAATGAGCCGCTAATCAGAGAGCGGCGATTTGCATTTCACAGTGGCTCCGATGGAACTCTCCGCTGGAGAGGGGAAACCGGCAGAAACCAAATTCTGCGAGATTCACACCGGGAACGGCACCAGGAACGCACCGAGAACAGCGCTGGGAGTGGCACTGGAAACGCACCGGGAACGCAGCAGGGAGGGTGGGCAGCCCTGGCACAGGTGGCAGTGCCCAAGATCCCTGGCAGTGCCCAAGGCCAGGCTGGACACTGGGGCTGGAGCACCTGGGACAGTGGGAGGTGTCCCTGCCATGGCTGGGGTGGCACTGGGGGGGGGTTTAGGTCCCTTCCCACCCAAAGCACCTGGGATTTGGGGATCTGGTGCAGCAGGGCTGTGCTGAGCTCTCAGCATCCCCAGCTCACTCGAGGCAGAGCTGTACCTCAAGAACAATGCATTCCTCTATTAATGTTCCTTATGGGAGCCATAATCAGCTTCATTAGGAGTCATTATTATGGGAAAACCCTGGAAAAAACACCACGGACGGGGAGGCGGCGTGATCAATTAAAAACCCTGAATATGGGACTAATATTGACAGATGTTTACAGGAATGGCTGTGGGAGGTCTGGCAGCTCCCACAGGCACTGCCCACCCTGTGCCCTGTGCCCATTGCCCATCCTGTGCCCATTGCCCACCCTGTGCCCATTGCCCACCCTTTTGGGGGCAGCCAGACCCCTCTGCCCCACAGAGCGCAGGGCAAGGAGGGCACTGCTGTGCCCTGAGAGTGAGGGTGGCACAAACTCAGGTGCCACCACCACCAGCCACAGTGTCCAGAGGTGTCTCACCACATCCAGAGATGTCCCACCACAGGAGGTGCTGTGTCCCCACCCCTGCACCCTCACTGCCACCCCTCCAGCCACAGAGATCTCACAGCAAAGCGTGCAGGAAGATTTGTGTTCCTGAAGCCCCAAAATGTGACTGTTGCAGTCCAATGTTGCAGACATCTTTTATGGAAAATCCTTCCCTTAGGATTTTTCCTCCTGGGAAGCTGGGAGGCCTCAGGAACAAAATGCAAACAATGGTTATCTGCTGCTGTGGGATGCAACAGGTGCAGCTGGGATTGGGCTCATGGGGTTGTTTCTGATTAATGGCCAATCACAGTCAGCTGGCTCGGACAGAGAGCTGAGCCACAAACCTTTGTTATTTATTTCTATTCTATTCTTAGCCAGCCTTCTGATGAAATCCTTTCTTCTATTCTTTTAGTATAGTTTTAATGTAATATATATCATAAAATAATAAATCAGCCTTGTGAAACATGGAGCCAGATCCTCACCTCTTCCCTCATCCTGGGACCCCTGAGAACACCACCACACAGGGAGCAGTTTTGGGATGCTCCAGGTCAGACTGAGCCCAAGCTGCAGCAGCACCACCCCCTGCGCTGGGGCTGAGCATCCTCACCCACAAGGCCAGGAAATTACAGCCTCTGCTTGGCGAGATGATATTTTTAAGCCTTTACAAACAAGGGCTTGATCTTCCTAAGCAGTTTGGATCCTCTGTGCCACGCACACTCACTCACAGCAGCAGCTGACTGGGCTGGGGCTGGCACAGCACAGCAGGGATGGGCTGGGCAGCAGCTCAGGCTGGGGTGGCACTGACAGCTCCTCCCAGGGCAGCTCTGGGCTGGCACAGCACAGCAGGGATGGGCTGGGCACCAGCTCAGGCTGGGGTGGCACTGACAGCTCCTCCCAGGGCAGCTCTGTGTGGAGCTGGGAGCTGCAATCCAGCAGCACGGATCCATCAGCGCTGGGCAGTCGATGGCATCGATTTTGGTGGCCCCCGGGGCCGCAGTGCCCTGCACTGAGCTGTTCCAGGAAGGGCTGGGAACGGGGAGAGCTCCAGGAACCACGGAGCCAGCAGCGCCCAGGGAGGCTCCCCTGGGAGCCAGGGGTGCCAAAGCTGCAGGGACCAGGCAGAAACATTGCTCCTTTTTGGGCACAAACCCATCATTGACCCCACGGGAATTGTCCCTGCTTCGGGCTGCAGCAGTCACGTTTTTGGGGCTTCAGATAAATCCTCCTGCACAGTTTGCTGAGAGAGCTCTATGGCTGCAGGGGTGGCAGGGATGGGGACACAGCATCCCCACAGGTGCCACAGACATCACCCCAGTGCCCAGTTCAACACCAGGCTGGGGGAAAGGCCTTGCACTGATTTGTGTTTTAAAAGAAGGAAAACAAAATGCACAGCAATGTGGAACTTCAGGAGGAAACAGGATCTAAGGCAAATACATTTTTATATTATTTTCTTGTAAAAATCATGTGGCAGCGGGACCAGCAGGGATTGTCCCTCTGTACTTGGCACTGGTGAGGGCACACCTTCAATTCTACATCCAGCTCTGGCCCCTCAGGACAGGAAGGACATGGAGGGGCTGGAGCATGGAGAGGCCAGGGAATAGAGCTGGGAAGGGGCTGGAGAATCCCTGAGGAGCTGGGAAGGGGCTGGAGAATCCCTGAGGAGCTGGGAAGGGGCTGGAGGACTCCTGAGGGAGCTGGGAAGGGAATGGAGAATCCCTGAGGAGCTGGGAAGGGAATGGAGAATCCCTGAGGAGCTGGGAAGGGGCTGCAGAATCCCTGAGGAGCTGGGAAGGGGCTGCAGAATCCCTGAGGAGCTGGGAAGGGAATGGAGAATCCCTGAGGAGCTGGGAAGGGAATGGAGAATCCCTGAGGAGCTGGGAAGGGGCTCACGTGGAGCAAAGGAGGCTCAGGGCGGGCACAGCAGGAATTTCCCCATGGAAAGGGGGCTCAGGCACTGCCCAGGGAGGGTTGCAGTGCCCATCCCTGCAGGTGGCACCTGGAGCTGGCACTCAGGGCTGGGGACAGGGTGGGCATGGGCACAGCTGGGACTCCCTGTGAAGCTGAATTTGAGCACAACCCTCCTGAGCCCAGCCCAAGGTGCCCCTCAGCCCAGGGCCACTCCACTCGGAGCAGCAGAAGGTTCCAGTTTCCACTGAGCCTTCCCAGAGCCCTCAGCTCCATGATCAAATCAAGAGCTACAGCCATGTGCATCAGCAAGCTGTAATCTCTTTTAAATAAAGAATTATTGCTTCCTCCTTCAGCAAGGGTGAGCTGGGCTGGCTCTCCTCAAAGCACTGAGACATCCCAGCAGGGACTGGCAGCCTTCAGAACAGGGGGAGCTGAGAGCTCCCAGCAATGGGAAAGTCCAGAGCTGGGGGTGCTGGGGGCTCCAGCAATGGGAACACCCAGAACAGGGGGAGCTGAGAGCTCCCAGCAATGGGAACATCCAGAGCTGGGGGTGCTGGGGGCTCCGGGAATGGGAACATGCAGAGCTGGGGGTGCTGGGGGCTCCAGCAACGGGAACATCCAGAGCTGGGGGTGCTGAGAGCTCCCAGCAATGGGAACATGGGGAGCTGGGGGTGCTGGGGGCTCCAGCAATGGGAACATGGGGAGCTGGGGGTGCTGGGGGCTCCAGCAATGGGAACATGCAGAGCTGGGGGTGCTGGGGGCTCCAGCAATGGGAACATGCAGAGCTGGGGGTGCTGAGAGCTCCCAGCAATGGGAACATGCAGAGCTGGGGGTGCTGGGGGCTCCAGCAATGGGAACACCCAGAACAGGGGGAGCTGAGAGCTCCCAGCAATGGGAACATCCAGAGCTGGGGGTGCTGGGGGCTCCAGCAATGGGAACATGCAGAGCTGGGGTGCTGGGGGCTCCGGGAATGGGCACACCCAGAGCTGGGGGTGCTGGGGGCTCCGGGAATGGGCACACCCAGAGCTGGGGGTGCTGGGGGCTCCAGCAATGGGAACATCCAGAGCTGGGGGTGCCGGGGGCTCCAGCAATGGGAACATGCAGAGCTGGGGGTGCTGGGGGCTCCGGGAATGGGAACATCCAGAGCTGGGGGTGCTGAGAGCTCCCAGCAATGGGAACATCCAGAGCTGGGGGTGCTGGGGGCTCCAGCAATGGGAACATCCAGAGCTGGGGGTGCTGGGGGCTCCCATGTCAGGCTGCAGCAGAACCTCTCAGGCTGTGTGTCCCTCCCCTGTGGTGTTCCTGTCCCTGTGCCTTGGCTCGGGGTGCCCTTGCTGAGCCCACACAGGCTGGACCATGGGCCAGGGAAGCTGCTGGGCCCTGTGCTGGCAGGGGGAGAGTCAGAGCTGCTCCTGCTCAGCTGGGCTGGGAGCAGCACCCAGAATGGTTTGGATGGGAAAGGACCATAAAGAGCATCCTCAGAGTTCTACTCTGCCATGGCAGGGACACCTCCCACTGTCCCAGGTGCTCCAGCCCCAGTGTCCAGCCTGGCCTTGGGCACTGCCAGGGATCCAGGGGCAGCCACAGCTGCTCTGGGCACCTGTGCCAGGGCTGCCCACCCTGCCAGGGAAGGATTTCCTCCTTACAGCTGATCTACATCTCTCCTCTGTAAGTTTAAGAAGTTAAAGCGCTCCCTCTGAGGGCTTGCGGAGCTGAGAGCTTTCAGGGAAGCAGCCGGTAGATGGCAGGGCTGCAAAGCCTGATAGCATCGCATCGCTGATAACATCACAGCCCCGATAACATCGCTGATAACATCGCACCCCTGATAAGATTGCACCCGATAAGATCACGCCCCTGATAAGATCCCTGATCACATCACGTATAACATCTCTAATAGCATCCCTGATAACATCGCTGATAACATCCCTGATCACAGCACATCGCTGATAACATCCCATCCCAATAACATCGCTGATAACATCCCTGATAACATCCTACCCCATATCACATCACACCACTGATAACACCTCTGGTAATATCCCTGGTCACATCCCATCGCTGATAACATCCCTGCTAACGTCCCAGCCCTGATCACATCCCACCCCTGCTCACCCCCGGTTGGTCCAGCAGCACAGACAGACAGACAGACAGACAGAGCCTGTAAACCCCGATGTTTTCACCCTTTAGCTGCCCTAGCAGGCTGTGCTGGGACACCTGCAGGAGCCTCACCCTGGAGGATGAAACTCAGCACCCCAAATGATGACACTCAGCACCCCAACCAACCCGGGCCAGGCAGATCTCAGCCTAAGCTGATTTTCTAAAGCAAATCAAGCACAGTTTCTGACAGTGCAGATCATTTCTGCGCAGGGATAGCCAGCTCGTTTCAGGCACCAGACAATTTAGGGATGTTGCCATCAACACCAATGTGGAATGGTGGAGAAATCCTCTGCCAGTGCCTGCTGCCATCCACAGAGAGGAAATATCTCCTTCCCTACCTCCATCATGTGTTCAGTAAAATAAACCCAGAATTTCCCCCACGCTGCACCTTCTTCACAGTGGGGCTCCCCCATTAATGCCCACAGTACCATTTTTAACCATTGCAGGAATTTAAAATCTCCCCTCAGAGGAGGAACAGCCAGAGCTGCTCCAGGTTATTCCTGAGCTGAGCAGCCCCAGGTGATGCTGCTGAGGGCAAGGGAGGGACCCAGCCCACCCCAGCTGTGCCTGAGGGCACACGAGAGCTCCAGGAGTTCAGGACATCTTTATGTCCCTCAGCAGCTCCACTAATTGTACTTTTATATTTACCAAACTTGCAGAGCTCCAGGAGAACCTTATCTTGAATTTAGAGGCATTTCTAATGCTGCTTTAAGCCCGTACAGTTGATTTCTGTATCAACCCGTTTCCTCTCAGCATGGTGATTTATTTCACTCTGCAGCTCCCAGTTCCTGGGTGGAATTGAGCTCCTTTCCCCCCCTTTCCCACTGGACCAGCAGCCCCCCTCCCAGCTTCACATCAGCCTCAAAAATAGTAATTTAGAGAATTTAACTAAAAGATGGCACAATATTATTCACCCATGGGCTGCTTTCCTCAGAGCCAGCAATGGCAGCTCACACCTGGTCTTGGTATTCAAATTAAATCCAAATTAAAGAGAATTTTCATGCTCTCAGACACTCACATCAAGCTGCCCACATCACCTGGGCCATGAACCTGCAGGTGCTCCCCCCACTGCTCGCACAAAAGGGCCTCCCCCACCCCTGAGCACCCAGAGGTTCAGGCTGAGCTTCCAGCAACTCCAGGGAAGGAGTGGGAGGGATAAACCCATCCTGCCCAAATCGCCACCCATCAAATAACCCCAAAAATCAGAATCTCTGCACATAGCGCAGAGCTTAGAGGCCGTGGTGAGTTTAAACCAGCCAAGGTGATGCTCCAGTGTGTCACTTACTGGGAGGAGCCCAGCAGACCCTCAGACGCCCCCAGGACAGGGAAACCCTTCCTGAGCCACCAGCCCTGGGTCCTCACACCCAGGAGCTGATGCACAGCCCCTCCTGTGCACCAGGGCACAGCCCCCAGCAGGAGGGGGCAATCCCAAAGAGCCTTGGCCAGGCAGGAGCCCCCAGGTGGGTCCTGGTGGGATTGTTGTGCCCAGCTGGGCAAGGCCTGCTCCTGCTGAGAGCCATGAGCAGCACTAGACTAGACTAGACTAGACTAGACTACACTACACTACACTACACTATATAGTATACTATACTATATACTACATACTATATACTATACTATATACTATATACTATACACTATATACTGTATACTATATACTATATACTATACTATATACTGTATACTATATACTATACACTGTATACCGTATACTATATACTGTACTATATACTATATACTATACTATATACTGTATACCGTATACTATATACTATATACTATACACTGTATACTGTATACTATATACTGTATACTGTATACTATATACTATACTATATACTGTATACTATATACTATATACTGTATACATATACTATATACTATACTATATACTATACTATATACTGTATACTATATACTATACACTGTATACCGTATACTATATACTATATACTATATACTATATACTATATACTATATACTATATACTATATACTATACACTGTATACTGTATACTATATACTGTATACTATATACTATACTATATACTATATACTATATACTATACTGTATACTGTATACTGTATACTATATACTGTATACCATATACTATATACTGTACTATATACTATATACTATACTATATACTATACTATATACTGTATACTGTATACTATATACTATATACTATATACTATATACTATATACTATATACTATATACTATATACTGTATACCGTATACTATATACTATACTATATACTGTATACTATACTATATACTGTATACTGTATACTATACTATATACTATATACTATACTATATACTGTATACTATATACTATATACTGTATACTATATACTATATACTATATACCATATACTATATACTATATACTATATACTATATACTATACTATATACTGTATACTATATACTATATACTATATACTATATACTATATACTATATACTATATACTATACTATATAGTATACACTGTATACTATATACTATACCATACTTTATACCATACTTTATACTATACACTATACTATACACTATGCTATACTATAGTATGGTGGTATAGTCATGTATACATCATACTACACTATACTATACCATCAAAGACATTCTAGGGTCCGTAGTAACACTTTCCCTACTAGTCTCACTAGCCCTATTCTCCCCCAACCTCCCAGGTGACACAGAAACCTTTACACCAGCTAACCCACCAGCCACTGCCCCTCACGTCAAACCTGAATGATGCACAGCCCCTCCTGGGCACCAGGGCACAGCCCCAGCAGCAGCAGCCCCTGCTGGGGCAATGCCAGAGAGCCTTGGCCAGGCAGGAGCCCCAGGTGGCTCCTGATGGGATTGTTGTGCCCAGCTGGGCAAACCCTGCTCCCGCTGAGAGCCACGAGCAGCGCCTGGCACAGCCCTGCCCCACTGAGGGACCCCAAACCTGGCTGTGTCTGACCCCTGCACCCCCGGGGGGGATATTGGGGGCGTTCTGCGGGTGCTGCACAGCTGGGGACACAGAGAGCCACAGGATCCCAGAGCTGGTCAGGCTGGAAAAGCCCAGCAAGGTCACTGAGCCTCACTGCACATGTCCCCAGGTGCCACATCCGCAGGGCTGTGAAATCCCCCCAGGGATGGGGGCTCCAGCCCTGCCCTGGACAGCTGTGCCGGGGCTGCACAATGAGGAATTCCCCCAATATTTAACTCAAACTTGCTCTGGTACCACTTGAGGCCATTTCTTCTTGTCCTGTCTGGGGAGAAGAGACCAAAACCCTCCCAGACCCTCCCTGAGGGGGCAGGAAGGTCCCTTCTGATCCCCTTGGTGGGTCCCAGGTGGGCTGGGCTCCTGGCTCCCAGCCTTGTGCTCAGGGCACCCAGGGGGCATCTGCAGAATCCTCTGAAATGAATAAATACAGTGATTTCAGCTTTTGATTGAAGTATTGCTCTCTCTAAGCTGGGATCTCATCTGTCCAAGCTGGGCACTCAGCAGCTCCTCTGGTTCGTGTTTGGATCCAAAATCCACGAAGAATTCCCAGAGCAGCAAATCCCGCTGGGCAGGGCAGTCAGAGCATGAGCTCCAGCACCAAACAGTGAAGGTTTGCTGTAGAAAATATGGAGAAAATTGCATCAGTAGCAATAATTAATCACTGAGAAAAACTTACCCAGGGTTGTTGTGCATTCTCCATAACTCACCTTTTAAAAATCAATGTTCTAAGCTGTGTCCACACCCAGAGAGGGTTTGGTGGAGGCCTCAGGATGTTTTATTCCAGGGATTGGGTCTGGTGGGCTCAGTGTTTCATAGGGACTGAAGCAATCCCAAACCTGTGGAAAAGGCAGCTGCAGGACTGGAGCACTGGAGGGAAGCGTGCTGCTGTGTGTAACAAGTGATTATGTGGCATTAAACAGGAAATCAGCTGCTCCTTGTGCTGCTGCTGGTGAGGAGCAGGAGCAGGGAATGGGTGAGGTGAGAGGTGTTAATGCTGGAATGTTCCCTGGGAGCCACTGCTGGAGCCATTCTGGAATACTGCACACAATTCCTGCCATGTCCATACAGGAAACGGCTGGGAAATCCAGAATGGCCGTGGCAGTGGGGCACTGGGGTACAGGATCACTGCCTGCTCCCACCTGAGGGTGATGAGCACCCAGGGAGGGCAGGGGCTGCAGGTGATGATCACACCTGGATGATGGGAGGGGTGGGACCAGCCCGGGGTGTGCGGGAGCTCTCAGCTTCCAGGGACTCAAATGCAGCATTTCTGGCCTTGCTGAATATTTGGGGTGGTTTGGAAACACCAGGGAGAAATCCCAAAATCTTCAGGCTGGAACACAACCCCAGGATCACCGAGTCCCAGCTGTGCCCATGCCCACCGTGTCCCCAGCCCTGAGTGCCAGCTCCAGGTGCCACCTGCAGGGACGGGCACTCCAACCCTCCTGGCAGTGCCTGAGCCCCCTTTCCATGGGGAAGTTCCTGCTGTGCCCGCCCTGACCTGCCCCGGCCCAGCCTGGGCCGTTCCCTCTGCTCCTGTCCCTGTTCCCCCCAGCTGTGCCCTCCTGGCAGAGCTGTGCAGAGCCACGAGGGCCCCTGAGCCTCCTTTGCTCCAGGTGAGCCCGGGGACAAATAAAGAACACCTTGCAAATAATGTTTTTTGTCCCTTTGAATATTGTGCCAAAAGCTTTAGGATGCTCAAAAGCCCAGGAATGCCTTGAGGAATGTGAGCAGGAGCCTTGGGAAGGCACCAAACCCTCCTGCCTGGATCACCTGGACCTGGGCTGGGCAGAGCCCTGAGAGAGCAGCCTGGCACTGCCAACGCTCTCAAAGCCATAAAATCAGAATTTTCCCCCTCTCTTCTATATCTATTCCTTTTCTAATTTGAATTTATTAATAAAAGTGAAACCCAGCACAGCTGAGGGGTCGGTACCTTCCTCAGGAAGGGATGCAGGTGATGCAGCTGATGCAGGTGATGCAGGTGATGCAGGTGATGCAGATGCAGGTGATGCAGATGCAGCTGATGCAGGTGATGCAGATGCAGGTGATGCAGGTGATGCAGGTGATGCAGCTGATGCAGGTGATGCAGGTGATGCAGGTGATGCAGCTGTATGCAGGTGATGCAGGTGACGCAGGTGATGCAGGTGATGCAGATGCAGGTGATGCAGATGCAGCTGATGCAGGTGATGCAGATGCAGGTGATGCAGGTGATGCAGGTGATGCAGCTGATGCAGGTGATGCAGGTGATGCAGGTGATGCAGCTGATGCAGGTGATGCAGGTGATGCAGATGCAGGTGTGCAGCTGATGCAGGTGATGCAGCTGATGCAGGTGATGCAGATGCAGGTGATGCAGCAGGGGGGTGGGGGGTGGGTGATGCAGATGCAGCTGATGCAGCTGATGCAGGTGATGCAGGTGATGCAGATGCAGGTGATGCAGGTGATGCAGATGCAGCTGATGCAGCTGATGCAGGTGATGCAGGTGATGCAGGTGAAGTTGCTGCTGCAGAGCTGCCTCCCACCCGTCCCTGCCCTGGACCTGCCTCCAAGCCCATCAGGACTCCAGGCTGGAAAGGAATCTCCCCTCCAGAGCTCTGCTTGATTGCAGCAGTGTGAGGGCAGCTGTAAAAGCTGACAGCTTTATATCCGCTTTTTAAAGACAGGACAGAAGAGTTCCTCGGCCACTCCAATAAATTTTTGCCTTTTTTTGTGCATGAGGAGTTCTG